>NC_060160.1:28535701-28553967 GCF_021292245.1 Micropterus dolomieu | reverse complement strand
ATAGCGACGCCACACACAACTGCCGCGACATAATGTTCAATGCGACACACACACCAGCGATCCACACAGCTTTCTCTTTTTTAAGTTAAAACGTTTCAGCATTCCTCAGAATGTAAAGACAGATAAGCGGTATGAAAACCTTCCAGCTGTGTTTTCCTCTGCCGTTGTTGCTGCAGCGGTCTGTGTGACGGCGGGAGCAGAGGGCTCTGTGAGCGGGCGGCTGGCCGGCC
This sequence comes from Micropterus dolomieu, assembly GCF_021292245.1. Classification (NCBI taxonomy): domain Eukaryota; kingdom Metazoa; phylum Chordata; class Actinopteri; order Centrarchiformes; family Centrarchidae; genus Micropterus; species Micropterus dolomieu. The sequence continues at coordinate 28,553,737 of NC_060160.1, read as the reverse complement.
TCACACGCTCCTCCCGCGGGTTGGCACATTCCCCCGCTGCCACTTGCGGAGCTCCTCAACTCCGACAATATTCAAGCACATTTTTGTTCCGCCATCACTTCTCATAAAACTGTCAATATTGGAAATCTACACAGCTGATTTCTCACCTCAAAACTTCTCAGAAGTGGATTTAGTGATGAAATTCCATACGAAAACTGTAAAATATAAAACTTTCTGTTGCTGGTCTGGTCACCCTATTAAGTCACAATAATAGGATGATGTTATGAAGCGGCAGTTCTGAGCAGGATATTTTTATTATAATTAAAGAATATGACAGTAGTTTGATGTCTTGTCATTATGCAGCTATTATTTTGAATTGGTAAGGCTACAGCCTACTCCTTATTTCTCTCATAAATACAGAAACAGGAGGGGGGAGGTCACATTAAACTAGAAATAAAATATGTATTACATAAGTAATACATATTTCAATATAAGTATTGGTATTGGTATCGGCAATACCAGCCTGGGTATTACTTGGTATTGGATCGTATAGGAATTAAGTGGTATCGCACATCACTAGTTCATGGATGTTCTGAACGTGGTTCACCATCACATCTCAGTTAGAGTGAAAGAAGCTGCAGTTGAGTACAGATGTTTAATAATGGCTGGCCTCCACAGATCCAGGTCCTTCCTTTCTGTAGAGAAGAAAATGTAATTATAACAATTATAACATAACTCTTATAAAACTAATTATCATACCCATCTACAAAACTCAGTACAGGTTTAGAAATCTAACTTATACACTGAAACACACATGAACACAGAGAAGGCCATGGCTGGATTCAAACCTGCCTCACAAATTGAAATTAATTAATTCTTAGGATGTAAGACACAGACAACACATGATGTTAATTAATAAATGTTTTTACTTCGTCAACTAACGTTAGTTCGCTAGTGTGAATAAATCATTTGAGCGCACAACTCACCGTTTAAGCAACGCTGATAGCATCGCTCCTGCTTCAGACTTCTGATACCATTTCCTCCGCCGATGCATCGGTGAAACGGCCGTCAGTAAAATGCGTGTTGCAGACTGTATATAAAATGGTGGCAGGTCAAAGTGCGACATGTTTTCTGTCATCCGTCCTCCAACACCGCACGCACAGATGCCATATTGAGACCCTCTGTTAGCTAACTTTCTGTAATAACTATGCTAGCTAACTACACCTGGCTAACTACAGCTAAATAAACTAGAAAGACAAACCAACAATCAGACACAGAGAGACATATCTACTGTAAGTTCTAAGTAAATGACATGATAAATTGGTTAGCTAGCTCACAACTATGTTTATCAGTTTGATGCTCTGACTTAACGAGGCATGACAGTGCGCCTGCACAAGCTTGGAGAATGACGTATGACTTATGGAATTACTATAGTCATACATCACAACCCTGTTTTAACAACTAAGCAGCTTTGAGCACAAAATAAAGCTATTTGTCGAAAGATATTTGGCGAACTACATTGTAAGGAAATGATGAAATATTATAGAAATGTCAAAATACACTGGAAGGGGGCTTTAAAAGTCAGACAGCAGACAGAGTATGAAGTTTAAAGGCTAGTGGTTATGTGTATCATTTTGTAAAAACTGTTGGTTGCAATGGAGGTTCATGAAATTTTGTATGAAAATCTCCTTTTGTGATTACAGATGCTGTGAGAAAGAGTAATTTCTCCCGTGTTGCCACTGATGATGTCATCCAAAAGCATAAAATATGGTGTTTCAACCGGGCAGCAGAGAGGGGAAGAAGCGTAGGAGGTGTGCCACTGTCTTACTGAAGAGCAGGCCACTGTTAATTCACCTTAAGAAAACATTTTTTGGCATGTAGGGTTTCTGTATGTCTTGAAACATGTTGTTAAAGTTAGAATCCTTGAGATTTTTATTAAATAAAAACGTTTTTGGTAATTTTTATGGTTGCATTTCATTTGTCCAGTCATAAATATTTAATGTATTTACAGTCTGTAAGGTCCTCTTTTGACCTTTAACTCTGCAAGGAAACTATGTATTTAGGATGCCTAGTTATTTTACCTGATATGACCATCACTGATAACTGACGGCCATAGCAGAGCTGTATTAAGTTGTTAATACAAACCCAATTTTCCTACTTGCGCTTCTTTTATTGATCGTGACATTCTGGTGGTTTTCCTCATTCTCCTAGAAAAAATTATTCCCAATATATATTTTTGAGAGGTTGAAATCATCTTTAAAGATCAGCATTAAAACATTTAAGATGACTCAGCATTTCTTTTGCTTTTAATTGCATTTTTGCGTGATTAATCATCTGCAATGTCGTGTGAAAAGGTACATTTTTTACATGGTACTATAGGTCTACTAGAGCAGAATCAAATTGGGCAATTTCTCTGTTGGGGCTCAGCATAATCAGTGTTTATAATTGGTATAATGACACTCGCTTCCAGGAAAACCACACTTTGACATTAAAATACTATACTAATAGCAAGGCAACACCACATATCTCTCTGAAGACAGCTCGTTTCTCTTCTAAAATCACCTGACACGGTTCTTAATACTCCATTTATTGACCTGAATAAGTATAATTATGATAATAATAAAGCTTGTTTGTATAGCTGCTTTAATACCAGCTCCTTTAACACAAGAATTAATGACAATGATAACCAACCTTGATGGTGTAACACCCTTTAATGCAGCTAATTGAGGATTAGACACACCCCAGGACTTGATCAATCTCGGCGGGGCCTTCCTTGGGAGAGGGCGTCCAGTGAAAAGTCCCAGAAACACCTGATGATCTCAGGGCACACTGCTGACAATGTTCTCACATTTTAGAGGATTACAAAAAGCTTTCTCGCGCTCTCCCAGGGCTGTCACAGGGATTTCCTTTCTGCCACATCTCATCCTGGAGCAAGTTCAATCTCAAAACAGTTTCGTTTTCGGATTGAACGACATGTTTCCTTGCAACGCTGTGCAACGTTCCGCAACAGGCTTCGAAGTATGTTTTCTCTCATTGGGTGGCCAGGAGGGCCCCGAGATATACGCTGAGCGACGGCCCGTGCCTTGCCTTTGGCCTTCTATTTCAAACTGTGTTAGTCGGCGGACAGCACGGGAGGTCATAGAGATAGATGAATACCCCTAATCCTCTGACTGCTGGGTGAAGATTTCTGTCTGAAACTGCATTCAATCAAAGAATCAAAACTATTTACAGATGAAATATATAATACAAAAAAGCTCATCTGATACATAGACGGAAGGAGAGGTTTGTTTTTCTGTTTTTATTTTAAACAGATACAACAAAGAGAACAAATACAATTAAAAACTGAAATATGTAGAATTTTAAACAAAAACAGTTTCCTTCTTCCTCGGACCCTTTGTTATCTGCAAAATATTGGAAAAAGAAAAATATGTATATAACTGCATATCAAGATGTGAATTAAATTGATTATAGTATAGACTTCATAGACTCTTCATTACATTGTCCTCTTCTTAAAGAAGAGGAGGAAGAATTGGAGGAAAAGGAGGATGAGGCACAGGCAGGTGGTAGAGGTGGTATTCCTCAGAGGTGACCCTGAAGTTCCTTTCCCGCAGAATGGCACAATACAATAGCTGTTAAACCTGACCGAATAATCACAATTCACAGGGTATTATGAGAAATATTGAAGTCTTTTTGGGACATATTTGGCAATACAATTCTCCACATTATTTAGGGACAAGAGAGCCTAATATTTCATGGACTTAACTTCCTTCTGAGAGACTGACATAGGCATCATTCATAGACATGAAATACCGAACTTTTGTCCACGACAGCCAAATGGTCGATGCCTGTGAGACCACCAGCACTATAAAACATCCAATGACACGAGAAGAGTTCATGCATGGTATAAAAACACAGATCTTTAAAAAGTGATGGAATGTCTTCAAGGTATACTTACTGCACTGTACTCACTGCCATCTTCCACCCCACTTTGGTCAGCCATTATCTGAAAAAGATACTCTTACTTGAAGAAAGGAAAGACAAATACATAACATAGCTGTGATTCACAGGTTCATGTCTTTTTTTGCAAAAGCAAATTTCAAAACAGTTTCAAACATGTTGTTCAACATTGTTCTGAGAATTTTAGAATTATGCCGCGTTCCAGACTGCTTGGAACTGGTTGAAATAGTTGAAATATCCGACTTCCAACCTCAAAGCGTTCCAGGTGCATGGTCATGCATGATGACGAAAGTGAATGTAAAACATGGCTGTCCGTGACAAAGTGTACACACAGTTGCACCCTCAGCAGTGCCTTTGGTGTTGATTAAAAGGATGGCCGTTTAAATGCAAACAACTGACATAAATAGCCTATAGCCTATGTTACTACTTAACTGTGTACCCGTCAAGCTACATTAGTTGGTAATCCTCAAGAGTCAGTCAATGTTGTAGGTTATACTTCCTGTTTTCAAATGTTTTATTTTTAACAAAAAGTTTTATGCAGAGAAGATGACTTTATGAAATTCTGTATTGTAACCAGCTATTTAACATATTTCTACATCAATTTACATGCAGAATAGGTTTTACCATATGGTCGTATGTATTTTTTTTATTTAAATACATGCAAATATACTTGATGTTGCCTTTTAGTTTATGGTTTACCATTTGAGGTGTGTGCTTCCATGGGTGCTGCCATTGTTTTGTGACGTAATTCAGCTGCTACTCGTGAAGTCGGGGCACATTTTTTTCTCTGAGTTCACAAGCAGGAAATCTGACTTGAAGTGGCGTTCCACAGTGCTTTTTCTAGTTGGAGGTTGGAAATTTTTGAGTTGCCTTGAAGTCTTTTGTGTGATGTCACTCCCATTTCTTGCATTGTAGCTACACTGTAAAAAAAAAAAAAAAGAAAAGAAAAGTGTAATTCTAAGTTTTAGTCCTTTTTATTCCTTTTTTCCCCCTGTATTTTTGAAATACATGAAAATATCAAAACATTGCAGGAATGAACTGTTAATTTACATGTCTAATGTAAAAACCTGTAGCTGTGATTAACCATAACATTTCTGTTATTTTAAAGAAAATATTGTGTTTTTTGACGTAAACAAACTGTTACAATACATTCAGGAATTTCCCGTATTTTCACAAATATAATTTTTATTATTTAAAAGAAAAAACTGTTAAAAATAAGTTTAATACTGTAAAAACATTTCTTAAACTTGGTACAATTAGTAACAGTTAACCATAACAAAAAAACATTCGTTCTGTAACTTGACATAGATTTTCTTATTAATTGACAAATATCTCCTTTAATTATTGATATTTGGAAAATAAAAACATTGAATAAATGTTATTTTAATCAGTATAGTGTCTACAAGTATTGTTAAACTGTCGAAACACAGTTTTGATCATTGAAGCCATAATTACTGTAATTTCACAGCTTTTGACTTTTTTTATAATTCTTAGATTACAAGTTAGATTAACATAGTATAAAATTGCCCCAAAGTGGTAAAATTACAGAAAGGTAATATTTAATTTATTGTTAAATAACAGGCGTTCACACCTTTTAATGGGGTTAAAAAAGAAAACTTCCTGTAAAATTACGGGTTTGTGATGAACAGATACTTGATTGAAGAGTCTTAGCTATAGGTGTATTACCAAAACCTAAAGTAAACATATTTAAATCCTGTTTTTTCATAATTAAAATTTACCACATGTTCACATTATTTTAGATATACCCATTTCTCCTATAATAGAGAACAGAAACCTATTTTGGGTAATCTTGTACTAGGTTTTTCAGATCTATTCATTAGAAACCCAATTGGGTCAACATAAAGAATATTTTGGATACTGTTAGACACAGCTCCAAGATTAAAGTGTAATCTGAATGTAAAGTAATTGGAAAGTATTTCTTAAAATGCTGGCATTTTGCTTTGATAGGACTGTACAGACAAGAAAGGCAAAGGAGAAGGGGAAATGGTGGTTTTACATACAGTGAACTTAATGCACAATCCAAAGACTTCTTCCTATTCTATGTATGGTTTCAATATGATATTTTATGACTTTCTAAAGCCAGTTTTTGTATCTGGTAAATGTTGTTACGGCTGTATGTGTTTCTCTGTGCTGAACATCCTTGTTCCTTTTCTGTCCTCTAGTTCTGCCCCCGGAGTGCTACAGCTGATTGCTGAATTAGGTCCACCTGGCCTTGCAAGGCAGTGCACAACTGTGTGCACGGGAGTTGGGGAAGTCCAAAATTTCTAAATTAAGTTGGTATACAAAAAAGATGCAAATATATGCAAGTAGAAAGTTGAATGAAAGTAGAAAGTGAAGTTTTTCTTGGCATTCCAAATGAATCCATTTGTTTGCAAGTTTTTGGTATGCAAGCCAAAAGTACGTTTTCAGATTCAACTGACTTTGCACAACAACACCTCTGGATGACCTAAAGAAACGACTTCTTAGCTCAATTGGAAAACATAAACAACGGTAAACAAAATCAACAGTATAGCTATCCAAGGTCTGCAAGACATTAAGTAAGTTTCTCTTAATAATTGGTATGGTGACCAAATTCTGGAAATGTGTTAGTCAATAGCCCTCTCCACAGAAGTGGGGAAGAATTCAAGTCTGGTGGCTACATGGCTGCAAAAATGAGCAGATAACCACTCCCCCTCCACCACCAGCTCTTCCACTAAGTGTGAGCTATAAGCAAAAGGCAGATGATCTACACTAGCTTGCCGTTCCTTACATCCAAAAAGCTTGACAGCGTTTGATTTACAATATAACTGCACTGGTATTTATCAGGACTGCGTGATCTGACAGTATACACTATATTGGCAAAAGTATGGGGACACCCCTTCCGAATCATTGAATTCAGATGTTCCAATCACTGCCATGACCACAGGTGTATAAAATCAAGCACCTAGGCATGTGGATTACTTCTACAAACATTTGTGAAAGAATGGGTCACTCTCAGGAGCTCAGTGAATTCAAGCTTGGTACCTGTGCAATAAGTCCATTTGTGAAATTTCCTTACTAATAAATATTTCAAGGTCAACTGTTAGTGGTATTATAACTAAGTGGAAGTGATTTGGAACAACAGAAACTCAGCCTTGAAGTGGTAGGCCACATAAACACAGAGGGGTCGGCGCATCTGCAGAAGCTGCCAACTTTCTGCAGAGTCAAGAGCTACAGACCTACAAATGTCGTGTGGCCTTCAGATTAGCTCTAGAACAGTGCATAGAGAGCTTCATGGAATGGGTTTCCATTGCCAAGCAGCTGCATCCAAGCCTTACATCACCAAGTGCTTTGCAAAGCGTCGGATACATGGTGAAAAGCACGCCGCCACTAAACACTAGTGCAGTGGAGACGTGTTCTCTGGAGTGACGAATGACGCTTCTCTGTCTGGCAATCTGACGGATAAGTCTGGGTTTGGCGGTTGCCAAGAGAATGGTACTAGCCTGACTGCATTGTGCCAAGCGTGTAAAGTTTGGCATGGGGGTGTTTTTCAGGGGTTGGGCTTGGCCCCTTAGTTCCAGTGAAAGGAACTGTTAATGCTTCAACATACCAAAACATTTTGGACAATTTCATACTCCCAGCTTTGTGGAAACAGTTTGGGAATGGTCCCTTCCTGTTCCAACATGACTGCGCACCAGTGCACAAAGCAAGGTGCACAAGGACATGGATGAACGAGTTTGGTGTGGAGAACTTGACTGGTCTGCACAGTCCTGACACCAACACCTTTGGGATGAATTAGAGCGGAGACTGCGAGCCAGGCCTTCTCATCCAACATCTGTCCCTGACCTCACAATTGCCCTTCTGGAAAAATGGTCCAAAAGTCCAGCGCGCACACACACACACACACACACACACACACACACACACACACACACACACACACACACACACACGATTACCAGTTTTAGAACAGTATTTTGATGTTTTTATTAAAGGAAAATCTAGTATTTGCAGGTGTGTGTGTGTGTGTATAGTATTTTTTTTTTTACAATATATTGATTACATTAAGATTTATGTGAAATTATATAATAAAACTCAATTAAAAGCAGAACTCTACTATAAATTTTAAGCCTGATTATTTGTATTATAGCAGTGTTCAATTATATTTAAAGGTAATTTAATTGTTTTTATAGGTGTATATGTTCTTAATTAAACAATAAAAGCTCCAAAAATTGCACAAGATTTTATGTAAAATTAAAGTTACAGACTTGTCATTATGGAATATTTCCATTCTTTCACGAGTTGGTTGTCTACTGTTATTTTATGGTATTTTTCTGACACCCCAGCTGCCAGAATATTTCTGTTCTTTTACGAGTTGGTTATTTACTGTTATTTTACGGTATTTTGGTATTATTGTTTTTAATATTTCCGTTTTTTCACTTTTCTTATTTATTTATTTTTTTAACAGTGTACCCTGGTGGTCGAGTTGAATGAACCTTTCCTGGTACTGATGTGGAAACATTCTGTGAGATTTGTGAAGATTGGGCAGCTGAACAGTTGCTGATTTACAACTGCTAGAGTCTCTATGGTCAGATCGAAAAGCAATGGGCTTAAAGGGCACCCTTGATGGGTTTCCCTATGAAGATTCAAAGGTTGAGAGCGTTGAGAATTGGAAAGGATAGAAGCAGTTGGGCCCATATATAATAGTTTAATCCATCTAATGTATTTTGAGCCAATACAAAATTTTTCTAAAACTGCAAATAAATATTTCCACTCCACATGTTCAAACGCTTTCTCTGCATCTAGAGAAAAGACACATTCTGGAATTGCCTCTGAAGGTGAATACAAAATATCAAATAAACAATGTATACAAGATAATAAGTGTCTTTTTTTTTTTTTTTTTTTTTAAACAAAGCCTGTCTGATCCTCTGATATTATTGCTGGTAGTATACCCTCTAATCTACGGGCCAAATCTTTTGCCAAGCATCAACATTTAGTAAGGAGAGTGGCCTATAGGAGGAGCTCTCTGTTGGGCATTTACCTTTTTTTAAGATAAGCCTGATGCATGCCTCATATAGTGATGTTGGGTTTATCTTGCTAGAAAGAATCTGATAACACCAAGGGGAAAATATTTTGATAAACTCCACTGGGAACCCATCAGGTCCAGGGGATTTCCCAGATTGCAATGAGGAGATTGCTGTTGCTATCTCCCCCTGCAATATAGGCTCGTCTAACCTAGTCTCATTATGATGGGTATGTGTGGCGACATCTAAATGATCTAGGAAATTTTCCATCAGTGTACTGTCATTTTGGAGGTCAGAAGTGGAGTAAAAATTACTAAATGTGTCGTTGATTTCAGAGGGATCTGAGGTGATGATCATGGCTCATCATCCATTTAGATTTTTGTGATGTGCTGTTTTGCTTTAAATCCCTTCAGCTGATTGGCTAACATTTTACCAGAATTGTTGCCATGAAGATAGAACAAACTTTTGCTCTGCAATAGTTGGCGTTCAATTGAATGTGTTGAGAGGAGATCCAATCTAGTTCGGAGTTCCACGCGTTTTTTATATAGTTCAGGGTTCTTGATTTGAGCGTATCTTTGATCCACTTCTTTAATTTGATTAGATAGATCTAACCGTTCTTTCTGGGCTCTCTTTTTCATATTTGCGATAAAAGAAATAATTTGTCCCATTAGGTAAGCTTTCAGAGCATCCCAAATGGTCAGGCTGGAGGTTTCAGATAATGCATTTGTATCAAGGAAAAGGGTTATCTGCTCCATAAATTTCAGAAAGTCATTATTGGACAGTAAAGTTGAGTTAAAACGCCAATGTCTCTCTGCAACAGGGAGGTCAGGAAGGGTCATGGACAGTAACACCGGGGCAGAGATCACTATACTCTGATAGTCACAGGAGCGGGTAAATGGGATCAGTTCATTGTCAGCAAGAAAATAGTCAATCGTAGGGTTGGTATGATGACAATGAGAAAAGAATGAATACTCCCTCTTGTTTGGATGGAGAAATCTCCATATTTCTGTGACACCACAGTTGTCTAAGAAAGACTGAATAAGTGATGCAGATTTACTCATACCAGGTTTAGAAGACCGGTCAAGCAAAGGATCGAGCCAACAATGAAAATCACCAAGTATGAGAGAGTATGAGCTCAGGTCAGGAAGAGAAGAAACCTTTTAGAAAACCCACATCATCCACGTTTGGGGCATGCACTAATTACTTTGTTTTTGTTCTTAATTTATTTGTTGTTTGTGCATTTTATTTATTTTATTTCATCATGGGTTGGTTGGTGAGGAACGCAATTTTAATTCCTCTGTATGTCTGGTACATGTGGAGAAATTGACAATAAAGCTGACTTTGACTTGACTTTGACTACATGTTGGCAAACACTGCCATAGAATTATCCAGTTTCCCAGAGACACTAATAAAGCAACCATTTGTATCTGATATTACATTATGGTGTTCAAAAGGAATATTATGGTTAATAAGAATTGAGACCCCTCTGGCCTTAGCCTGAAAAGTAGAATGAAATGCTGCCCCGCCCACCACAACATCAGACATGAATTGTCAGAACCACGAAAGTGTGTTTCTTGTAAAAAAAGCAATAGCTGTTCCAGATTGCCTAATGTGTGAAAATACCCATCTCCTTTTAACAGGGTGATTTAAACCCTTGACATTCCAGCTCAAGAAATTTAATGCGCTAACCATTCTCCCTAACAGAAAAGATGGGTAGGTAAGCACAGGTGGTATCAATACTCCAGTGGCGGGTGTCAGGTGTAACTTCCCGATTAACCCGTACTACGAAAGGGGGATAGGTGTTACCTGAGGTCTGTTGAAATGGCAATTTTCGCTGCATCTCTAAACTGGTCCGAGCAGGTTATGTTCATGGTTAACTCATTTACCCTGTACATAAGGACTACATACCGCATCTTTACCCAGTGTTAATGATGAGAAGTAGGCTATTAATACACTACTTGATAAAATATTTTTAGATTTCATCCTGACTTGTTCCACTGTGGTTGCAACTGAAATTAAGTTGGGAAACACATCAGCATTACTTACGTTCATACAGGGAGCCCTGCAGCATCGGTGATTTTTAGGGAGGCGATCTTAATTAATGGGACAGTTTCTTAGATGTAGCCCATCTGTAGGCTATAAATTAATTATCCTAGTGTTTTCACATATTTACAGTAGATTGACTATTTTACGTGTCCAAAAATTACGGCGCTAGGGGGTTAATAAACCGAGGGGAAAAAAAATCCCAGATGAAAGTATCAAATTTACATGAACAAAAATCGGAAATTCCCTGAAGTTAATGTCACTAAAAAATCTAAATCACTCTGATGTTTTCTTCTGAATACGCCCAATTCACGGCAAAGTCTCTGAGGTGCATGATAATTTAGTGATTGGGCTAAACTCACCTGTTTCCTCACCGCTAAATCTGATTGTGAAGTCTAATATAATTTTCCACCGCATGCATAATAGACTTACACGGCAGACGTGTGTGTGTGTGTGTGTGTGTGTGTGTGTTGTTGCAGACTTGCAAAGTGAAGTTTCTCTCATAAATGTGTGACTAATGTAAGAGACTTTTCAAGTTTTTTACTTGTTGATTAATCTTGGAAATTAAATTCTGTCTCGGATTATTACCCCTCTCCGCTGACTCCTTTTTTTTTCTATTACAAAGGACCTTATGTGCAGTCGTACCTTTGCATCTTATTCATATTACACATAAAAGAGGAACCCATAAAATACATAGATATCTGAGCTACAATAACACCTGGGAACATAGATAAGCTACAAATTTACTCTATGCGATGGCAATAAGCCTCCCTGGCTTTGTGGGCTTCCACAATATTAGATTTAGCCGTTTACATGTCTTTATACTCCTCATATCCTGACACGATCAACGTCCATTCTTCTGGGGAAAATATGCAGTATGCGCCGTTGCAAAAAACTCTGCTTGCACAGCCGAACACACCCCTTTTACGCAAACATGCACCGACTCCATTTGCGTTAAAATTGAGTTAACAACGACTCAAGCAACCAACATCTTATTCGCCGTCATAGTACTGTTTAACATCAGTGTAGGCGGTCAAGAGTTTGCCAACCCTCAATTTGCTTGACAACCCTGAGTTAACTCTGAGTAGGTTGAACTCCCTTCGAAGTACAGGCCACAGGTATCAGTCTCAAGATAACAAACGCAAAATGTGCAGGAAACATTTGGGAGGCTGTCAACATATCTCTGCGCTTCATCCACCGAGCGCAGCCACTTCCTCTTCCCGCTGGAAAGTATGATACGGAGCCGAGTTGGGTACAGTAGTAAGGGGTCAAGTCCTCGATCGATCGTATAGCTCCGTCATTACTTACCTGTATTCTGGGCAGTACTCCTTCACAATACAGATCTGCTGGCCGCGGTAGTCCTGTTTCCCCCTCCGTCTAGCCTCACAAATCAGAAGATCTTGTATCTGGTAACGGTGCTACAGAAGAATGAGAGGCTAAATGGTCACTCTCCTTCGGTAGTCTCAGCTAGACCAGGTTCTGCTGTCTGTTCCATCCTTCCAGATCGACAACTTTAGTCGTTAGCTTGAAGTTGCTTTCTCGGAGGCAGGAGCAGGCATTTTCCTGCTCACTGACGCGATGGTCTTCTACAGTGGACAAGTACTTGGTCAAGTTTTGTTTCTAGCTGAAAGAGGACCTGGAGTCTGTAGCTAATGCCTTGCCTGCCTTTTTTCTAGCTTTGCCACTGTTTGAAGCCATTTTGAAGTAGGTGCAAGTGAAATAAAATTCTTTAAATACTTTGGTTATGAAATAAATGGTTGAAAGAGTGAAAAATTTTGAAACGAGCAGGAGCACGTGTGTGTTGCTTCTACTCCATGCGGCTGCCTGTTACAGAAGCAGATGGAAATGAACAGATATTATTAGAGTTACATCTGTATTGGAAACAATTATCACAGCAAACACTAATACTCCTGGATTTATTTCTTCTGAAGGTTGTCTAAAGGTCACTCCCATTGTCCTGTCTGCAAGACAGATACATTGTGGTTGTGGTTATAGTCACCTTTATAGCAAAGCTGATCCAACAACAGATGTTTATTTGAATTTTTGGGTAAGGACGAAATTATCTTTTTCTTGCTTGTGCTTTCTCTAAATGAAAGGCAATTTTACTCTGTGGCTGTTTGCAATAAATACATTAATGTTTTTTGTCCTATTTCCTTTTCTCTCCCTTCTGGTACCTCTTCACTGTTATTTTTGACATACCCTCTTTCCTTCTTATCATCTCCCTCATTTGGGTCATGTTCTTGGTGAAGGGACATATTCACTTCCATCACCACCGTCTGACTCGGATTCATTAGTAGCACCAAGATTCTGTCAAAACAAAGTTTGCACTCGTTTCAGTTTGGAACATTGAATCAAATCAGTTGAAAATCTCATGCCAGTTCCAGTCTTCAAATCTTTCAGCAATGCTGAAGAATTGTAAGAACTACAGCTGTTTTGCACCACGACCTCAATCTATATTTATCACCTTTCTGACTGTGTCAACAAAAACTAAAAATGTATACGCTTCATTAAAGTAGAATTTAGGCAGGGCTGTTGTATTGGATTTCACACCTGTTGAAGTGGCCATCAGTTTTGTTGCGGCCACCGCAGGTATCTGTCTGTGTGTAACTGTTTTTGTGAATGTGGCATAGTAACCAGGATGTATGATCTCTTACCGAGGAGTGGCTGAAGCAAGCCCTACCTACTTACTGATTCCCGACAAATGATCCGATTGGTGCGGTGTCCGACAATCTCCTCCTCCACTATCTAGGGATGCAGCGATTACCGGATTTCATTATTAACCAAGCTTGTTTTGAGCCTGTTGACAATAAGGCAATGAAACTTAAAACATATAGCCCCTTTAAGCAGCACCCACCTGCCCCTTTGCCGTTCTTTTGTGTGAAACCTATAAATGAATAAATTGCAATTTTACCAAAAACATTCTGATTTATGGGCGGTGCAGAGCACAGCAAGAAGGTTGCAGGTTGAAACCCCGGTTGCCCCGGTCTGGATGGATTCTGATTTATGTTGCTTCCCTGGTTTATGTTACTTGCCTTTTCTTCACGGGCTGGGTTTTAACAGTGCATGTTACATCTTGACAGCATCTACATAGACACCACTCGCACTTTATTATATGGCTATGTTTAATTGTGCTTATTTGACAATTATTAAAGTTTTTGACATTTTTTTAAATCAAAGGATAACCCCTTGAGGTGAATCATCTAGTTTTCAAGAGTGTCCTTGAACACACATACTCAAAGTGTATCTTATCTGTGTTGGATAGGCTATTACTAGGACCATATTCTTTGCAATAATGTTGTGAACGAATAGATAATAAAGGCAGCCAAACTGATACTACTCAGTTAGAACAATGGTATGTTATGATAAATTAAAAAAAATACATTTGTCACTGATAACCAAATTGTGAATCTGTAAGATACCAAGATAACCTCACAGTTGAAATGCTTACCTGGTCATCTCCTCCTTCTCTCTCTGCCTGGCCTGGACTACGTTGCTCCTGCTTTAGCTGTCTGTCTTGAGCTCCCTCTGATGCCTGTAGGAACAACCACTTTGTAATACACTGTCACTGACAACTAGGGGTGTGACGAGATCTTGTGCCACGAGATTTCGCAAGATTAAAATGTGACAAGATTTCTCTTCAGGTTAAAAGCTGATTGACATTTTCACAAGCTCTCACACCTCACATCAATTTTCTCACGCAGTGAAAAACAAATAACTGAGCAGAACACAGATGTGTGGGAGAGATTCTGATGTGTTTTGAAAATGAGTTTCTAACTGAATTAAAATTAACTAATTTCTCGTTGAGGAGAAAAGGTGCCATAATAACATTTAAAAAGATTATATCCCCAAAGAAAGCCATGAACCTGAGTCTTAATTAGGGTTGGGTATCGTTTAAAATTTTACAATACCAGTACCAAACCCAGTACCCTTAAAGTAATACCAATACCAATTGAGTACTTCATTCGATATCTTGCATAAAATGTCACCTGTTGACATGTTACCTGATGGTAGCTTATTATTATTGTTGTTGTTATGGACAAGCAAGGATATCTATTAAGTTTTTTTCTTGTTTCAAATAACTCCTAGAAGTATTGGGAAATTGTATCACATCGCTCCCCATCCTAATTAGGGCATCCTCACAGGTAGTATTAGCCTATAAGGGGAAAGACTACAGCTTGGGAGTTATTTTATATTTGAATGAGAGAGGAGTGAAATAGTTAGGTGACCAAATAAGTTGTGGGAAACGAATTAAGGTATTTTGATACTTGTTTTGAAAGTAAAAAACGGAAGATTATTTTATTAACTTTCGATCAATAAACTGAATTGAAAGATCACCCCGAGTGCTTTTTCCTTTAGTGGGGAGCCGCAAACCTCTGAAAATACCACAGTCACAAGAAAAAACGAGAGAGCCTTCTGTTTAAACAAGTCACTACTAAAGATACAAACAGAGGAAAAGAGAGGCTGCAGGTCTAGCCGATCAAACTAAGTACACATGAAGCAGCCGCAGCTGCAGCCGGAGGTTCTGTCAGTAAAATCAGCTGATCGATCAGTAAATAGCAAATAGAAGTGTTAACTGATACCAGAAGATGAAACCAACGGAAAGCCAAGCTTGAATGCTTGAACTCTGCATGTGCACACCTTTTTTATACAGTTTATGGTGCAGGCAAATGAGGGGGAAAAAAAGGCATGCACTGCAAAAAAGGAATTTCAAGAAAGTAAAAAAGTCTTGTATCAAGGAAATATGTCTTATTTTTTGCCAAAAAAGAAAATTAATCTTGTCAAGTATGTTTTGCATTAGAAAAAAAATCTAATTTTAAGAAAGTATGACTAACTTTTTCTTAATAAGATATTCTAGCTAATTTTGAGCTAGAATGAGCCAGTAACAGGGTATAGCAAGGTTTTACAATAAAAGCCAGTGGAGCAACAAGATTCTTTGCCTTATTTTAAGAGTAAGACCACTTGTACAACTTCTCGATTTAAGAATGCCAAGAAACAAGAACAATTAAAGGTTGTTTATTTTCATTTGTGTTCTCAGGCCAACTGAATCTGAAAGAACCTGCTGTTTCAATTCTAACATTAAGATGACAGCAGGCTGGTCTTTACAACATAATACAAATAACCATGATGGACAAAACCTGCATGGCTCAAAAAAAAAAAAAAAAATAAAATGACCAAAATGAAATGACCATTGACTCAACTGCATTCTCAATCACAATGTAGCAATAAATATGGCTTGCAGTAGGCTCCTGCAAGCATCAGCATAATGACTGCTATTTATTAATTGATTGCTGATCTGCTGTTATATCATTCAGATTAAAGTTATCTTGATACATAAAAAAGAAACAATCATGAAACAAAAAAACAGTCAAGAAGTTTGTCTATGAGAGGCCAACACATTAAACAGTGAGCTTTTTACAGTTCATCAGATGAGGCTCTGTGTAGCCCAAGCACATCTCCCAGATAATATTTCGTTGGAACATATGTCACATCCTTGTGAGTATAACTGTAATATGGAGTGAAATCTACCAGACTATCAGCCGTTATTAGTTCAGTTGCTTGTGCCATGTTCGGAATCTCTATTGTATATGCCATGTAATTTCTATCATAACAAACAGTATTATGCTGCTGGAACTCAAAACAATATAATGATGAGTTAATTACATAGATATTGCTCACAAGTCCAAATTCAGGTAAATTATTGGAATTAACAGCAGTCACAAGTAATGTCTTCTCGTATATATTTATTACCGTTTAGATTAATCCATTTAACAGACACTGCATTGCTTATGTCATCATTTCCCAGGAAAGCCCTCATTTTTACTTTTAAGTAGGACATGAAGTTGGTCCCAATGCACACTCATTAACAAAAATTGGGTGTTCAGAATTACTTACATTTTGACAACATTCATACATTTGATTATGCCTTATTAAAGACCTGCAAACATTTCTAAAATTTAGCTTTGAGGCCCACTGTTTGAAAAAACAATGTTATTTGATTTGAATCTCATGCACATGTGACAGACCATTGGTCACAGGAATTTTATCTGCGATGGCGCATGAATCAAATAATGCTGTTTTGGGGTAATGTTGTTATCAGGGAAAAGGTTTTTCATATGTTTTAAATGCTGTTCAATTAGTGTTTTTAACTTGCTAATTGTCTGTAGACCAATGACAGGAGCAAACAAAATTTGAACAATTTCTATGAGTTCAAGAATTATTTTGTAGTGTTCATTGTCTTTAACTTGATCAATAAGAAATGGCAATATTTTAAGTAGAACAATCATTTGGCCTGAGGACTGCTGAAGCTAGTGTGCTGTAAGCGATAGGACTTGGTTTGTCTCTGACATCAAGTGGAGAGTAGGGAAATCCAGTTAATGCAGTATTGAGGGCATCCAAGTCTAGTTGACCTAAAAGAACAAAGTGTTTTATCACACACTTTATTTCCATTGGAGCAATGCCTTCAAGAAAGGAGAACAAATCAAATCCAAACAGTCCAGTTTTAAAATAATTTGAAATTATTTTGTGCAGGCACCAGAGTGAGAGATAGGCCTAATGCCTGAACAGGAGGAGGACTCAAGGCTACCACCTTTGACCTAATTTCCAAGATTGGACTTGTCATGCAGATAATCAACAAAGCCACAGTGAATAAATGTAATAATGTTGTATGTAGACAAACCTTTGAAAGATTGTGCTTTTCTCTCGCAGTCAACATAATAGCAGTAGCTTGTCTGGTCAAAGTGTCATGCCTGGTGTCATCCTTTAAAAAAAGAAAGAAAATTCTGTATGTAAAACAGTGTTGTAACAAATACAGATATACTGTCATAAAACAGCCTTTTATAACATTCAAGTTTAGATTTTTGTTGGTATGCTGAGACTTAAAGAAAAAGATTGATGACAGGGCTTAGCTCAGAGGTGTCTAAAAACATAACTAAGTTAAATATGGCCCACTCATGAAACTTGGGCTGTTTTCCAAACCACATAGCCTACTGCTTACTGTGTACCACACCAGTACACACTGTGTGCTGGATGTTGTTCTCAGTAGTGCCCAGTATGC
>NC_060160.1:28532294-28535601 GCF_021292245.1 Micropterus dolomieu | reverse complement strand
CAGAGTGAGAGATAGGCCTAATGCCTGAACAGGAGGAGGACTCAAGGCTACCACCTTTGACCTAATTTCCAAGATTGGACTTGTCATGCAGATAATCAACAAAGCCACAGTGAATAAATGTAATAATGTTGTATGTAGACAAACCTTTGAAAGATTGTGCTTTTCTCTCGCAGTCAACATAATAGCAGTAGCTTGTCTGGTCAAAGTGTCATGCCTGGTGTCATCCTTTAAAAAAAGAAAGAAAATTCTGTATGTAAAACAGTGTTGTAACAAATACAGATATACTGTCATAAAACAGCCTTTTATAACATTCAAGTTTAGATTTTTGTTGGTATGCTGAGACTTAAAGAAAAAGATTGATGACAGGGCTTAGCTCAGAGGTGTCTAAAAACATAACTAAGTTAAATATGGCCCACTCATGAAACTTGGGCTGTTTTCCAAACCACATAGCCTACTGCTTACTGTGTACCACACCAGTACACACTGTGTGCTGGATGTTGTTCTCAGTAGTGCCCAGTATGCCACAATTAATCATTACATAACATGGTTTGCCCTAGATGTTTGGTACTGCTGCAGTCTTGACGCCTTAATTAATTTGTTCGGTACTGTTTTATAGTTATTTTCTATGGTAAATATTTCAGCACAAAGTTAGCGGCAGATAGCGTGTTATGTGTCTCATTAAGATGGCAGAGCCAGAAATTATTATATTAAAGTGCATACATAATCAGACATGCTTGAATTCATGGTGATTTGTGATGTTTATCAATTATTAAAAGCACCCGGTTTGGAAAAGTTTGGACACCCCTGGCTAAGTTGAATGTAGTTGTGTACTGAATTAAACAATAGGATTAACTTACCTTTGATTGCCATGATGCAGAAGAGTCAACTACAGCAGGACATGGAACATCCGAAATATTTGAAGTTTCATTTAAGGTCTTTCATCAACGGTCTGGGACAAAGCAGGATGACTTGGAGAGGTACAGGTGCCATCGCCAAAGCCAGAGTACAAGGATGCAGTACTGTCAAATGCTCCAAAATGTTGTGGAGACACAGAGTACGGACAGGACTGCACTCCGTTTTCCACCGCTGCTTCAGTCGTTTGATGCTCTCTGTTTTCCACCGTCGCTGGCCTGCGTGCCCACACGTTTCTGTTCGCCGCTGAAGAGGCTTCCCGGCTTGAGGTCGCTGTTGCTGTCCTCTCTGTCCGTGGCTTGCTGCCGCCACTTTCCAGGTGTTGACGGTGGTTTCTTCGAATGTGATACCATAGTGAGTCGTAGACTCGATACTCTTTGGAACATCCATCGATTCCACAAACAACGTGAAAATCTGGACTACGAGTATGAGCCGAATTTATGACTCAATAAAGATTTGAGTGTAAGAGCCACAAACACAAAGCAAATAACACAGCGCCAAATCATTTTCCCACCCGCTTTTAGCCTACATTAGCTAGCTGCCGAGTACCGCTTTTGCCTCTGGACTGTAAAAGCTCTAAACCCCAGATGACCAGGTGAAACATCATGTAATACTAAGGGTACGTAGCATAAATCTTTCTTCTAAAACTTTCTGTTTATCAATGATCACGTAGATGTGACTCGATTTTTATAGCTGTAAAGTAATATGAACTTATTTAGATAAATATACTTTGTATAAATGCAAAATAAACTTATTTAGGCTGCGCGCCAACCCCGCTCCCTCTGTGCAGATGGTACAATCCACCGTGTTGCGCTCTTTTTTTTTTCCTTCTGGAGTCCGTTGCATTTTGAAAATACCCGCATGTGTACACTTTGGTGGAGTGACGCTGCTGTGTATTCATCATTTTAAAGTGTCATATGCGGATATCACTTGAGTGGAATTATGGACAAACTGGACGATGTTTCAATTGCCACACTCAGAGGTATGCCACACGGGTTTCTTTTATGTCGTGCTGATGTTATATTTTATGTAGCTAACCTAGCTTAACGAGTTGTGCCGAGTTTTGCCTGCCTGCCTGCCGAGAATTTCATGTACCTCCAAATAATGCTTTTAAACGCTGTAATATTCTTTGTGGACTTCATCAATCGTGATAAATTGATTCAAAGAATATATTTTAAGAACGTGAGTGTTTCATATTTTAATGCACTTAGTAGAAGTAACGTACCATTCGTTGACATTCAGTAAATATGTGGCGATAAAGCTGTTTGATCAATGAGCACAGCAAAGTGTCTGAGAAGGACCTAAAGATGTGCTGCATAATTCAGCAGATCAAATTTTGTAGGCTAAGTTACCTGCCGAGATTTGCATCCACCTCTTTTCTCAGCATAAGTGACCGTTACCACTCCCCAGGTGCATGCAATTCTTGGGAGTCAGGCAACACTCGGCACAACATCGGCGTCAGAGAGGCTAATGGGCTAACGTTAAATTACATTAGAACTTGTACTTGGTAGGGCTTTGTGCACAGTGTTTCCCACTAGGGGGGCTGCAGTCGTGGTGCTAGCCTCGAAAACCTGGGTGTTTTAACATTAACTTGGCTCTCCTTATTAGCTAAGCTCCATCAGTCCAATGCGCCTGAATGCTATTTTAACATGTTTAACGTGTTGCTATAGAAAATACTTGTATATAATGACTTTGATAAGTATAATTAAAAACAATTGTCATTCTCTATCAAGCATTACAAAATATATTAATAATGTGAATTGAATGCATTTTATCTAGCAAGGGTCTATACTCACTCTTACTGTAAGTTAGTTGGCATGGCTTGAATGTAGATATATCTCATTTATAAATGCTGTCAGATTCACTCACTGCTCTTGAAGTAGAATGGTAGTGTGTAGCAAGACTGAGGAAACTGTCCAAACAATGCAAATTGTGTCAGGGTGTTAATTTGGCAAAATATCCTCATCTGCTACGGTCAAATCTGAAGGAATTCAAGATAACATCAGTTTCTTGGTACTGACTGTAACTTGTTTACATTGCAGCTGCTAATATTGGAGAAGACTTATTACCTTCGCTTTCCCGTGATGACATCAAAGATCTGTTTCCTGGTCCTGAAAATTTCTTGAGGCGCCGGGCTATATGGCTTGTTGTGAATAAAGATGAAAAGGTCAGGTCTGTCTTTCACAGTATGTGATGGTGACTTGATGCTGACTATTACCCATAAAGCAGAACTATGGCTCAGGGTGGGCGGCCATCTGCCTCGACCGGTTGGGGGTGAAGGGGGGAGAGAGAGAGAGAGAGAGAGAGAGGCAGCCTACACAATATACACACAGAGGTACAGACAGTGAAGGTGATGTTGCTATAGACTAAATGAAAAATGGTACAGATATTTATA
>NC_060160.1:28530442-28532194 GCF_021292245.1 Micropterus dolomieu | reverse complement strand
CAGGCAACACTCGGCACAACATCGGCGTCAGAGAGGCTAATGGGCTAACGTTAAATTACATTAGAACTTGTACTTGGTAGGGCTTTGTGCACAGTGTTTCCCACTAGGGGGGCTGCAGTCGTGGTGCTAGCCTCGAAAACCTGGGTGTTTTAACATTAACTTGGCTCTCCTTATTAGCTAAGCTCCATCAGTCCAATGCGCCTGAATGCTATTTTAACATGTTTAACGTGTTGCTATAGAAAATACTTGTATATAATGACTTTGATAAGTATAATTAAAAACAATTGTCATTCTCTATCAAGCATTACAAAATATATTAATAATGTGAATTGAATGCATTTTATCTAGCAAGGGTCTATACTCACTCTTACTGTAAGTTAGTTGGCATGGCTTGAATGTAGATATATCTCATTTATAAATGCTGTCAGATTCACTCACTGCTCTTGAAGTAGAATGGTAGTGTGTAGCAAGACTGAGGAAACTGTCCAAACAATGCAAATTGTGTCAGGGTGTTAATTTGGCAAAATATCCTCATCTGCTACGGTCAAATCTGAAGGAATTCAAGATAACATCAGTTTCTTGGTACTGACTGTAACTTGTTTACATTGCAGCTGCTAATATTGGAGAAGACTTATTACCTTCGCTTTCCCGTGATGACATCAAAGATCTGTTTCCTGGTCCTGAAAATTTCTTGAGGCGCCGGGCTATATGGCTTGTTGTGAATAAAGATGAAAAGGTCAGGTCTGTCTTTCACAGTATGTGATGGTGACTTGATGCTGACTATTACCCATAAAGCAACGCGGCTGCGGCCGCCGGAGCTTTCGAAGACTGGTCAAGATGATGATGAATTTGTACACAAATTACACGTACACATGTTTTTAAAAGTTTTTAGTAGTTTTCTCGCTTCAATTTTTTAAAATCTAGCGAGACCTAATAATTGAACTATCCTATCAGCCCGTGACTGAAACCAACCAAGTTTGTTCAGTATGATTACTGAGGCGTCTGTTAGCCATTTGGCTTTTCAGTAGCTAGTTAGCTTATGCTAAGACTTGCGTCTCTTCTGACAGCCAAAAGAGACGCAAGACGGCGTGCTGACATCACACGTTGCCGTAAGTGCTGGAACCTTCACTTGAAAGTGATGCCTTCTGAGGCAGCCGTCTGTTACAGTATCGAGGCAGCGAGGTAACTGCCTTCCATTTCAAACACAGCCACAGTATTTTGATGTCAGGAATATGATTTATTTTACTTACATTTTAGATTTGTTTCCAGTGAGATATAATGCCGTTTTTTCCATCACCAGTACCAGCTCAACTCGCCTCGACTCGGTTTGGCATTCCTCTGTTTTCAATTCAATTCAATTCAATTTTATTTATATAGCGCCAAATCACAACAACAGTTATCTCACAGCGCTTTTCATAAAAGAGCAGGTCTAGACCGTACTCTGTGATGATATTTACGGAAGCCCAAAAGTTCCCACTAAGAGCAAGCACTAGGCGACAGAGGCAAGGAAAAACTTCCTTTTAAGAGGCAGAAACCTCGAACAGAACCATGGCTCAGGGTGGGCGGCCATCTGCCTCGACCGGTTGGGGGTGAAGGGGGGAGAGAGAGAGAGAGAGAGAGAGAGAGAGGCAGCCTACACAATATACACACAGAGGTACAGACAGTGAAGGTGATGTTGCTATAGACTAAATGAAAAATGGTACAGATATTTATAATAGTGTTAATGGTAACAATCGTAATGTTAATGATTAT
>NC_060160.1:28524040-28530342 GCF_021292245.1 Micropterus dolomieu | reverse complement strand
GCTGGCTTCGCTAACTTCACGTTTCTCAAAATGGAGCTGCCAATGATCAGAGTTGGTTTCTCAGCGGTTGTGTCGCTGAGTGGGGAAAATCTGTTAGAAACGTGAACAGGTTGATGATGCCCCGTGGACTTTGAATTCTTACAACTATTCCTCCTTCGGACAGTCACCCAGCCCCCCCCTTCCTGGCTGCACAGGGGATGCCGGGGGACGGCTACCAGAGGCTAACTCAGGCCGTTCCGCACCGACTACCGGGGACTGGCTAGCTACAGTAGCTAAAGACTGATCTACCAAGGTGCGGAGCCGGACTTCTAAATCACTGAGCCTCGCCTCCATGTCTATAAATAAACTACACTTATTACACGTACCATTACCGCTAAAGGAGGCAGAGGAGTAACTGAACATCTGACACACCGAGCTGGAGAAAGTAGGAGAGAGAGAGGGAGAAGGAGAAGCCATCGCTAGCTGCTAAGCTAAAGTCGCTAACGGCTAAACTAAAGTACTGTAGCGTCAGTTAACAAAACTTTAGAACAACTATGAGATTGAACAGCAGTCACTAAAAGATGGAAAGAACTGTGAGTGCTTAGGCAAAATTACTGTAAAGAATAAGTGTTTAGTGGACAGTTGGCTGCTGTAATCTAACCAATGTAACTGTTATTTAGCGAGAGCAGCACAACACGGTACCAACACACAAGCACCGGAAACGGAAATGAGTCGACACGCTTACCGCAATACATCGTTGTTCTGTCACAGAGCCGTAAAAACAGGGAGGACATTGCAGATAGTACCCCTCAATGTAGCTGGTTGTCATAGCGACGCCACACACACGTTGCTGGCCTCTGTCTGGTGCATTGATGATGTAGTGAATAGTGACGATTCTTTCTGACCAATCAGCAGTCTGCTGTCTTTTCACATCACATTTTAGTATCCCTCAGCTCGCTCGCAACCTTGATGGAGGTGATTTGAAAAAAAGTACCTGGAAGCAGGTACAGGTACAACTTTTACACAGGAAAACCAAACAGAGGCGAGGCAAGTCGAGCTGGTACTGTGCAGTGGAAAAAGGGCTTTAGTGACTTTGCTGTTAAAAATCCTGTTGCTTCTCTAAAAACATTTTCCTCTCCCAAGAAAATTTTATGTTTTCCAATGAAAAGTATCTTATTTCACATCATATTGGGCCATTATTTTCACCATATCTCTGAACAAATAGTTGGAAAAGCTGGAGCAGATAATGAATAAACTACACCCAAAGATCAGTCTACTGGGGAGGTACTACAACCTCAACCTTAGATTTGAGGAAAGTAATTTGGTTGGATATGATGCTCTCCACAGTGATTTTACATTTATGGCACAGCATATTTTGGGCATCACACCCTAAGCCTTAATGGCAGGAAAACCCTGTTAATATGACCCCAGAATCATTATATATATACACGATTGTTCATGTTTTCCTTTTGTGTATTCATTTTACAGCTTTTGACATTTATCTGTTGACAAGAAACATCTCCTCATTAGCAAGGACTAGTTTGCATCACTAATTTGCTTTACTAACCTCAGCTCCTCCAGTTAACGCCATCTTTTCTTTTCCTAACAACTACTTTTTGAGACTCATAAGAAAACTTAAAAATAATTTAGGATGAACCAGTCTGTACAGGACAGAGCTGTAGGCTACACCAGTTTGTACCTGATGTTCTCAACATTGGACAAGTAGGCAGTAATAAAATACAGCTACCAGTTAATTTCTATACATTGAGTTTACATAGAGCCATAAAACGTAGTTACTACTGTATACGCTTTCTTGCTCAGATGTGCAATCTGAAGGGGAGGGGAGATAGAGGGTTAGATAGCGCAAACAAGCTTCACTTTTCCAGCAGGTGGGAAACAACAGACAGACTTTTCTTGGTCTTGACAAGCTGACATACTGTAACAGACACCGTACATTTACTGCCAGAATATTTTCCTCCGCTCGTGTTCACCATCACTTTCTGCCGCTCGGACAATCAAACACTCGCTACGCACCTCTCGATTCCTCACAGGAGTTAGGCTGCTGTTATAACAGCACCTGTCATGTAGATGTTCTTTGAATATTGACGAGAGGATGCGAGCCAAGCGATGATTGTTACTGTGCTCGCACAGTGTGAGTAAAAATTCTTAGCGCATTGATATAATAATGATTGTGGGAAATTTTAGTAGAGTTGCGCCGCTGCTGAATTTTGAATTGAATTTCACCGACATTTCACCAATGTCCTAGTCCAGGTCAAAGTGTGTTGTGATGTTTTTCTAATCCTCTACATTGATTTGTGTCATCTAGACTTCAGAGGATCCTGATGGTTTCCTGCACCAGCGACCACTGTCTTGTCCAGTTGTGCTCGTTTCTGAGGACAACTGCATGATCGCCATTGGAAACATACCAGTGACCACCTTCAACATTGAGAGGTTTAATGAGGGACTGCTCTACATCATGGCATATTACTATGCCCTGCACCTCACTTACCCAAAGTGTATTTCCACACTTCTGTCAGTTCTGCAAACAGAAATTCTCCAAGATTCCATTCATGAGCGAGATTTGACCCCTTCCTACAAAAAAGCCATTGGCGAGTGGAAGTCCTTCATTGAGTGAGTGAGTCCTTTGTTTCTTCACTCTGCCCCACTCTCTGTCTCATGTAAGACTTTCAGAGAAACTTTGTTTCAGAAAAGGTTAGTTAGTCACACATTTGTTGGTGAAACTGAAAACTCCTGTTGGATATTGTGCAATAACAGCAGCTACAAAGTTATGTTTAATGTATGTAATTTTATAGTATGCTGCTACAATAGCTGATACATTAAACTTTTTTCATGAATGTTGTTTAAGCAATTGTATTGCAAAGTTAATAAAATATTAAAAATGAGAATGTTTTGGTGTTTTGATTTAAGACAGTCACTTATTTTTATAATGCTATTTGAAGAAATTATGTCTTATTTTATTAATCACAGATTAAGGTGTCATTTCTAAAAGTTAACTTGGTCAAGAGACCAAAATTCTTATTTTAAGTAATTTAATCTTAAATAAGTGGGCTTTCATTGCTGGTAACTTACTTAAATTAAGATTTTCTGTCTAGTTTTAAGGCCCATTTTAGTCTGTCAAGAATATTGTGCTTATTTTAAGAATTCTTGTCAAGTAAAAAATGCTTACCCCATTGGCAGATTTTTTTGCTTAAAACAAGATAATATGATTGAATTTAAGAATATTTTGCTTGTTTTTAGTAGGTCTTGACGCGATCTGGTTACAAAAAGTAGGGCTAGGTATCCATTGAAGTACTGGTTTGACTGGAGACCGGGCTGTTTCTTCGGTACCAGAAAGGTACCGAGTAGCAATACCCATACCCGTCTTAATGGACTTTTTCAAGCAGCCTGATAATAAAGAATTGCAGTAATCCAGCCTAGAAGCAACAAATGCATGGAACTAGTTTTTCTGCATTTTTAGACAGGATGTTCCTGATTTTGGCAATATTACGTAGGTGAAAAAAGGCGGTCCTTGAAATTTGCTTAATGTGAGACTTAAACGACATGTCCTGATCAAAGATAACTCCAAGATTCCTCACAGTGGTGCTGGAGGCCAGGGCGATGCCATCAAGGGAAACTATATCTTTAGATAATGCGTCACGGAGGTGCTTAGGCCCCAGAACAATAACTTCAGTTTTATCTGAGTTTAACATTAGAAAATTACAGGTCAATAACTATGAAACATAGAAACATAACAATGAAAGCTTATGGAATGTTTCCTGATAATATTGCCTAAGGGAAGCATATATAAAGTGAAGAGGATTGGTCCGAGGACAGATCCTTGAGGAACTCCATGACTAACTTTGGCATGCATGGAGGACTCATCGTTAACATGTACAAACTGAAATCGATCTGATAAATAGGACTTAAACCAGCTTAGAGCGGTTCCTTTAATGCCAATGAAATATTCCAGTCTCTGCAATAGGATCTGATGGTCAATGGTATCAAATGCAGCACTAAGATCTAATAAGACCAGTACAGAGACAAGTCCTTTGTCTGATGCAATAAGGAGGTCGTTAGTAATTTTCACCAGTGTTGTCTCTGTGCTATGATGAACTCTAAATCCTGACTGAAAATCCTCAAATAAACTATTGCTCTGTAGAAAGTCACACAGCTGTTTAGCAACTGCTTTCTCCAGAACCTTAGAGAGAAATGGAAGGTTAGATATAGGTCTATAGTTGGCTAAAACATCCGGATCAAGTTTGGGCTTTTTCAGAAGAGGTTTAATTACAGCTACTTTAAAGTACTGTGGTACATAGCCTGTTGATAAAGATAGATTGATCATATCTGGTATAGAAGTGCTGACTAAGGGTAAAACATCTTTAAGCAACCTAGTCGGGATGGGGTCTAAGAGGCAGGTTGATGGTTTAGATCAGTGGTTGTCAACCATTTTTGGTCCAGCGCCCACCTATCCATTATCCATCAAAAAAGATGTTGGCTATTTGCCCTGAATATTGTAGATTATTTTTATTGTTTCTATTGTTATTAAAAACATAACAAAAAAGCCATGTGAAAAGTAATTATATTTAACTAATAGTGAATGTTCCTCCCAGAAACTGTTTTCTTGGATGGGGCATTTAATAAGTGGGGGGTATGGGGGTCCTCCCCCAGAAGATTTTGAGCATTTAACACTTAATTTCCTACATTCTGGTGAAAATTTCTGCCTTTTCTGCACCAATTTCTGGTGGAAATGTCTAAAAAAAAGTGACAATTCAAATATGTAAGTACAATAGAATATAATGTGGTGAGGCTCTCAGGCATTCTCATTGCTTTTAAATATTTTTCTCCTGTAGATCATCGTCCCTGCTGAGTCAACACACATGATTAAGTCTTACCTCCTCTTTTGTGGGGAAGTAACTTATTTAAATGTGTTTGTGGCCCCTTTTCATCTCAGTAATAAATTAATCCGTTTTAATTCAGTTATTGACTGGACTTTATTAGCTCATCTGTTAATAACTTATCATAACTCAGTGGTTCCCACAGAATGACAGTGTAACTGTGGCACAGATACAGCATGTATGTATGAGTGAGAGGATGTGCTCCGCAAATACGTTCTGCTCGCAGCTCTGCAGTCAAATACAGGAGCAGAGGACAGGAGGACAGAGCAGACTACAACGGACAGTCAGGACTGCAGAACAACCTGCCCTCCATTCAGACTTGTACATTCCAGAGTCAAGAAACGGGCAGAAACATCACTGCAGATCCCTCTCACCCCAGACACACAGCTTACCCCCTCCTGTAGTCGCTACAGAGCACTGGATGCCAAAACCAACAGCCTCACACCCCCCTTCTTTTATCTAAGAAAAGCTGAGCCCCCCCAACAGCTGACAACACACAGACAAAAAAATGATGTAATTACTTACTAATAGCGAACAAATGGAGTCAAATGACACCTCCATGGCTCTGTGTAAATCAGTGCCAGCTCTTGATTGGCCTTCACCAACAGTCTCCTGGTGTTTTGTTTCTTGGTATTGTTAAATACCACCTACAATAACCTACTGTTAATACAAATAGCCTACAATATACACCGCTACCAGGCCCACCAGCCGCCACCACCACAGTTGCTCTGTCTTAATGAGAGCTCAACAGTCCAATGAGCGGGTGTGTTGCGGTTCTGTCTCTCGGATCCGCGACACGAGATCATGGACTTTTGTGTCGCGATTTTGGTCTTTGTTTCAAAACAATTACAGCCCTATATCTAAGTAGTCTGCCTACTATTTTAAGTGAGGAAAAAAAAAATTATACAGACCTTTGTATAAATTATCTAGTGTGTTATCACGATTTTTTTCAAGTTTTTTTTTGACAACCTCAAAATAGATAAAGCTTTGGGCACCCCCTGTGATCTCTGGCACCCCCAGGTTGGGAACCACTGACTTAAGGCATGCTGGTTAAAAATTGCGCGTGACTTTTGCCCGCACTGCAAATCGTCAGCATGTGCTGTCCAACCGCTGTCGTGCTACAGTGTTTAGTATGACTAAATACCGCACAATGCATTTTCTTATCAACTGGCGTAACAATGGCTAACCTGGCTAGTTGTAAGCAACGGATGGCTGAGCAAGGTTTTCCGACTTTACTGGAATGCTGTCAACTCAGGTTCGACGTCATTCCCATCTCTGATTTCAGAGGTACACCAGGTACACTGGTACCAGTTTCTTTTCAAATGTATTAATTTTAAATATCCTGTTTATTTACAAGAGTTTTTTATTTTGCATAACGCTAATCATATTTATTATCTTAGAAGCAATAACAATTTCTTTTTCCATGTT
>NC_060160.1:28515276-28523940 GCF_021292245.1 Micropterus dolomieu | reverse complement strand
GGATCCGCGACACGAGATCATGGACTTTTGTGTCGCGATTTTGGTCTTTGTTTCAAAACAATTACAGCCCTATATCTAAGTAGTCTGCCTACTATTTTAAGTGAGGAAAAAAAAAATTATACAGACCTTTGTATAAATTATCTAGTGTGTTATCACGATTTTTTTCAAGTTTTTTTTTGACAACCTCAAAATAGATAAAGCTTTGGGCACCCCCTGTGATCTCTGGCACCCCCAGGTTGGGAACCACTGACTTAAGGCATGCTGGTTAAAAATTGCGCGTGACTTTTGCCCGCACTGCAAATCGTCAGCATGTGCTGTCCAACCGCTGTCGTGCTACAGTGTTTAGTATGACTAAATACCGCACAATGCATTTTCTTATCAACTGGCGTAACAATGGCTAACCTGGCTAGTTGTAAGCAACGGATGGCTGAGCAAGGTTTTCCGACTTTACTGGAATGCTGTCAACTCAGGTTCGACGTCATTCCCATCTCTGATTTCAGAGGTACACCAGGTACACTGGTACCAGTTTCTTTTCAAATGTATTAATTTTAAATATCCTGTTTATTTACAAGAGTTTTTTATTTTGCATAACGCTAATCATATTTATTATCTTAGAAGCAATAACAATTTCTTTTTCCATGTTCCAAAAACTACTCTAGAAATAGGGAAAAAAAGCATTTAGGGTTAAGGCTCCTAGAGACTGGAACAATCTACCAATTTTCTTGACATCTTTGAAGTATCTAGGTTCATTTAAGAATGCTCTTATCATTCACCTTACAACAGACTGCTCCTGTTAATTATTGTTACTTACTGTTATACTCTACTTTTACTCTACTCTTTTTTGTGTTCTTGTGTTTGATGTTTGCTGTATATATTGTGTATTTTTATATTATTGTGTGTCTTTGGTCAGGATCCCCTCGAAAACGAGATGGTACATCTCAAGGGTTTTTTTATCCTGGAAATAAATAAATATGTTAAATATATATATTATGTATTTACTTTCTTGCTCAAGAAGCAGAGTGAATATTCTCATGTGGTTTGTTGTGATGCATTTTGTTTCACGTGGATTTTTCTCTGTGTGAAAAGAAATGGAACCAACAGAAAACACTCCTTGTGTACAAACTCATCAACTTAATTGGACCTGACCAAACAAATGTCTTAAGTTACCGAAGAGCACAGTTTTTAATCCATCTTGGCACATTATCAACCACAGCTGGTAAGTAGCATCATTTATTTTTTTATTATTATTATTATTATGGTGAAGTAAATGTGGGCCTGAATGTTTCGAGTCTAGGCCAATTCATCAAATGTAGTCATTGTATGTAGTGGTTTTCATCTCCCGTAGTTAGAACAGGTTGTAAAAGAAAAGTCCTAAAGAAGTGTTTAAACCAGAACATAAATAAAATCGCATGTGGTTGGTGGCAATGGCAAGCTACATAATGACAAAAAGACAAGATTTTGGTACAATTCCACATGGATATACAGTTTCTATAAATATAACATTCAAACGCTGTTGAACCCGGGGCATTTGATTTATGCAACTTGTCAGGCTTTAAAGCGAGCAGGAAATGCTATCTGACAGAATCAAAAGAGCCAAGCTGGGATTAAGAGGTTATTTGGCTTCCCCTTGCTTTAGGTGGCTTACTTGAATGTGGCCTACTGAGTCATATCACTGGCATTTCTTCCTGCACATTCAGTCACCACTTTGCATTTTTCCTTTCTCAAGGCTTTTTTGGGACTGAAGCCAAGAGCTTACATTAAGGAGCATCGAACTGCATATTGTACCACGTTAAGGTTAATGGATTCTACTTAGGGTAAGCTTTAAGGGTGGCACAATGAAGGGGGTAAGCCACAGTCGGAAGAGTGAAGCCAACCAAAGTCTGCATGTTGTGTTCCAGGCCCAAACATGATGTCAAAACCCTGTGACATCCGATCGCACATGAGATGTAACCGTATTGCTTAGATTAGAAGCTATTCGGCCATCAGTGACACTGCGTTGGTGTTTGGCAGATGAGCCTTGTAGGTGGGCTGATTAAAGAATCACGATTCGAGACAAACACACTAAGCAAAGAGACTTTTTGTTGGTGCAGCTATGAATACCAGAATTACTGTGTTTCTGACGTTGCTCAACATCATAACGCTTACGCTGCATGATCATGTGAAGTAGACACTGGTGCCAACAGGAAGTAGCCCTGTAGTAGTATTTTATGACTAAAACTGGCTTCACATGTCTCCATTCAAACACGCAGAGTGGCTTTGTCTAGTAATATGCTGTCTATGATCACAACAAAAGCTTGGGCAATCACTGTTAATCATATCCACTTGTGTTGGGTCAAGGAAACGCTCAGGTGGTTGTACTAGCTTATAAGATGTGTGTGGAAGAAATAGGCTGACACAATGAAGTTATGAGGGTTGAAAATATCTTGAAGAAATTTAGGATTTTAGCAAACACAAAAACTTAGTAAATTTAAAGTCTGACAAAATTGTTCACAATCACAAATCAAAAAAACAGTATAAATCCACAGAGAGGGAGATACAAGGACCACTGGAGAGAACACTAACACAAAAGCAACAATGAATCAGCAAAGAGAGCAGTGACAGAGCAACCTAAATACACAGGGGAGTGAGAACATAATCATACTCAGGTGCAACTAATGAGTTAATTAAGGGAGACCAGAAAGCAAAGTCAAAGAATGACGAGGGGCAGAGCACTACTAAATAAAACAGGAAGAAAGGCTCACAAGACAAAACATGAAAGAATATTGCAAGAAAGCATTACAAGGAAAATGAATAAGCATGCCAGGAATAATATAATGAACTACAACCTAACACAAGGACAACACTTTATAAAAATCATAGAACACACAAAGACAGTAAAACAAGACCAGAAAGACTAGTGAAACCCAGAACTGCAATGTAAAACAGGAAACAACTAAAAACACACCCAACCAACCCAAAACTATGACAGCACCTCTCTTAATCAGAGCTGCATGGGGGGGAAACCCACAGTCAGCTTATGTTAACGTGGCTGGTGATAATCAATCGAGGCCACTAAATAGCAGATAAACATGTACTGCTCTGGTTCAGTACTACAGAAGTGTTTGACAAGTGCGGCAGTCGCTCATTACAGAAGGACTTTGCTTGTTAACATGTAAAATCCAGAATAAAATTTAAAATCCTTCTGCTCACCTCGAAATCCTTCAATGCAGGGTTATTTGTAGTTCTCAGAGTCTCCAAAAGTTGAATGGGAGCCAGAGCCTTCAACTATCAATCTCCTCTCTTGTTGGCTTTGGTAGGCAGACACCGTCTCCACATTTAAAAGTAGGCTTAAGACTCTTTGATAAAGCTTATGGTTAGGGCTGGCTCCGGTGAGCCCTACAGGCCTGCCAGGAGACTTCCTGTGATGCATTGAGCTCCTCTTTCCCCTCTCTCTCCATCTGTATGTATTTAGGAGTGGTGCCCTGTCACCACTCCTAAATGCCTTTTGCTTTTCCAACCTCAGCTGTCTGAGTTTAGCTGTCCACCAGGGTTTGTCATTGTTATAACTCACCCTGGTGAGTGTTGGAATGCAGCTGTCCTCAGAGAAGCTGATGTAGGACGTCACAGCCTCTGTAAACTCATCCAGACTGTTGGTAGCAGTCCTGAAAACATCCCAGTCAGTGCAGTCCAAGCACGCCTGGAGGTCCTCAACAGCTTCACTAGTCCACTTCTTTGATGTCCTCACTGCAGGTTTACAGAGTTTTAGTTTTTGCCTGTAAGCAGGAATCAGATGGACCATCACGTGATCAGAGTGTCCCAGTGGAGCACGTGTGACGGCGTGATAGGCACTGCTAACAGTGGTGTAGCAGTGTTCCCCTCTCTGGTTGGACACTTTATAAACTGTCTGTATTTGGGGAGTTCTTGACCAGACCAGAGTGAATGAAGCAAACTCACGTTGGAGTAAAACGGTTTACTTTAAAAAGTATATACAGACTAGTTGGAGTATAAAAGACAAAAAAAACACAAGCCCAACAAAACAATACATTTACAAATCAGAGCTCCATTTCAGAAAGCAGGTTCAAAAAACTCTGAGCATAAACCTGAACTCTGAGCTGTCAAACAGAGTTTTCCGTTTCAGAAAGGCCGATCAGAATAAGTTCAGTCAGCTCTGAGTATGTTGAGCCTGATGGAAGTGCGTGCGTGGGGAAGAAAAAAAGCCATCATCAATGGAGCTCCGATACTACGATTCACCATGGCAACGGGTAAATAAAGGCAGAGCCTCCATTTTAATCTGGTGGAGCTAGAAATATGAATGCGTGCCAACGCAGACCATGATTGGCTCTAAAACGCAGGAGTGGAGGATCGATACGTTAACAATATTACATTTTATACAGCGTTGCTCATTCATCATTTACCAGACTGGAATTTCCTTAATGATTGATAAAGTGCTGGAATTCTCCTACAGCCTTCATTTTAAATAGCTACAGGCCTGATTATTCAGCTGGAACCTGAACAGATTCTAATCTGTAGTTTAGGCTACTCATGGACCTGTGATTGTAAAGTGACAGTCTGACTCAGTAGACCTATTAATGATTTTTTTGTAATGTGTCTAGGTTCAAACTGACTGAAGTTTTAGACGTCTATGTTACCTTAATAAAATCTTGCTCATTTCGTATTTTATGAAATGCTGTCAAAACACATTCAGACTATCAGCAGATAATGAAAAATTCACTTTTAAACTACATTTATTTGTTTCAGCTGCACCTCAGTCATCCTCACTCAGAAATATTCACATCATATCGAGCTGATAACTACGATCAGTTTTAAACAGATTAGTTTAAACTGTAGCCTACACTGCGCACAGTAGCCTAAGCATTTTTGTGCAACTGTTGCCAACCTGTCAGCTGCCTTAATGTCCACAGAGTCACTGTGTTATAAAGGACAGTGTAGTTTATAGATTTTATTCTCTGCTGAGGAAAAATTTACAATGTCCAAAGATAACTCTCTGTTCATACATCGATGACAGATTGATCATAAAAGCGTCATGTTCAAGATCATGTTTGGGTAAAAAAAACTAATAGCCTATTTCAGAATCAGAAGGATCTTTATTGCCAAGTAGTGGTTTACACATACGAGGAATTTGCTGTGGTGATAAGGTGCTACACGTAGACAAACATACAGTCAACATAAATAAATGTAGAAATATATAAATATGGAATAGAAGAACAACTTTGCAGATATATACTGTACATGTGCATTATTCTGGGTTGAGAATATAGTGTACATAAAAATATACAACAACAAAGATCAACAATCAATAACAAATATGTGCAACGTGCATAACAGTAATTTCGATGTTTCTAAAGACGTAACTGTGTTCCAATATGTGCGTTGATATCGACAGTCTGAATGAGGAAATGTCAGATGGCCGCTTCAGGCTCCGCAGGACGGGAGGAGTCAGAGAGAAACTCAGCGTTAGTTGAAATAAACCTCCTCCCAAGCAGGTTAGGTTTACAGTGTAAGTTGCCGGGGTTACAGACCTAGAGTTTATCTGATCTCGCTCTCTGAAACCGAAAACCCAGAGATTCCCTCATCTCAGGCTCAACTTACTCAGAGTTTTCACTAAACCTGCTTTCTGAAACAGGCCTCTGGAAGATGGCATACTAGACATAGTGAGCTACCCTACCACAAATTAGGCCCTTGATCTGCTCTCTGATTTTATTTAGCATTTTAACATTATCCTGATTACACCCTGCATCTTGACCAGAGCTCAACTCAAAATGCCCATAAACACATTTAATTGTGGTATCCAAAGTGTGTGTGGGTGCTTCAATCGTGCTGCCACTAATTTCTTTGCAGCAGTTATGCCAGCCAAGATAATGAGTTGAGGGAGTGACCTGGTGAGAATTTGCCGAGCTTCTGTGGGGTGAAATGTGTTCTCACGACAAAATTTTAGTGAATCGTGTAAAAATCAGGATTTTTCTGTCTTCCCGTACAGGTGAATTTGCAGCCCTGTTCATATCTCTGTCTGCAACCGCTGTTTGTATGCGGCATGGAGAAGGCCTAATACGATTTACGATTAAACTGCAGAGAAAGCGAGAAAAAAGGGCAGGGAGGCAGGTTCATCTGAAAAAACTCCTGAAGCTGGGGGTCTTTGACTGCAATTCCAGACCGTCATGTCTTCGTTCTGTCTTCCCTGACGTCCCCAGGGCCTTTGCCCTGGAGAAACCCTACCACTGGTCGCGGTGTGTGTTCCGCGTATCTGAGGTCGCTGCCGCAAGCCTCTTTCTCTGCTTCAGGTGTTCCTGCACCGCTCAAGATGGGTTTGATAAATGCCCGTTCAATTGCTAAACAAGTCTCTTTTGCTCATTGATTTATTTACTTCCAAAAATATGGACTTCATCCGTGGTGGAGGTCTTGCTGTGGTTTTTAAAACACATTTAATTTGACAATGAGCGCTGGCACGTACTCTTCTTTTGACAGCTCTTGGCCTACAGAGATTTGCATCTTTTGTTTATTTTTTCCATCCAGAAGCACAGCTGCAGTTCATCTGATAACAACAATACTGTGTCCTTAATCCTTGTTTTGTGTTGACCTTTGTTTGAGTAAGATATACAGTATGACATACGTTTCTATAGTAGTAGCAGCTTATCTATGTGGTCTGATGCAGCGTGACCAGCATGCCACCATAAGCACCAATCCAGATGGAAGAGCTTTGCAGAGGATGGAGGAATCAGTTTCATACCTCAGCTGAAAAAAACACAGAGGCATCACTGCAAGCAATACACTCCTGAAAAGATTTTCTGACAGCCTAAAGCTTGGTATTATCTTCCTCAAAATAGATACTACACAGATAATACAGCAGGGATCTGCTGGATGTTTGTGTGAACCGGACATTTTCAGCTACCAGAGGGTCATTACATAGTTGTTTTTATGTTTTCCAGTATACAACATACAGTTAAAAGTCCAAGTAGTTATTTAGATATAAATATTAATAAATATTATTGCGGCATGAAATGGAGACCAGGGGTTCCATTACCTGAAATAGTCAACTGAGTATTAAGGTGGGGATTATTGATAAAGCAGGAGCAATACACATTATGATTTTGATTGTTTATTTAATTTGTGAAACATTTAATAACTGTCTTTGCTGTGAGTAGTTCCAGAGGGGGTTGAGGAAGCACAGGGGGGTCTGGCCATCCTGCCTGTGTGGAAAGAAACCTCAATCAGTGATAGCCAAGGTTCACAACATAGTGTTGAGTGCTTCTGCTCCATTCCAGTTGGTTATCAAATTAGTTTAAACAGATAAAGCAAACAATGTAAGTACTCACCTCTTCCTGGTTGTCTCTTCAGCAGGGGGCGGAGGCAAAAGAGTGTTGTAGACCCAAGCACCTGCTTAAGAGCTGCAGGAGCAAACCATGAAGCTGAGGGTGGGGGGAGTAAAGACATCAACAATGCTGATTTATGTGATTATTTTGAGATTGTGTGTTATTGATTTATTGATAGAAATTTGTAGTTATGTAAATCTTCATTCTTTGTGCTCTATTTTTCTAAGAAATTTTAATTTTAATTCTATTAAAATTTTTCTTGGTGTTGGGTTTTTAGGTAAATATTTATTATTCTAAATGATGGTGGTCCCACCTAAGTAGTTTAATTACCTGCAGGAGGGAGTGTATATAAGGCAGCTAGTTGCTTTCAGTGTAAGTTTTGTTGCTTGTTGGTGTTGGTGTCTCATCTTGTCTGTATGGAAGACAATAAATGCCACGTTTGTGCATGCATTTTACCTCTGGCTCATGTCTCTCTCTGGAAAAAACTTAAAGCCACCGCTGGGCCATCGGACAGGGCGGCGGTAGCTCAGTCCATAAGGATTAGGCTGGGAACCGGAGGGTCACCAGTTTGAGTCCAGCTCGGACCAGAGTTGTGAAGTGTGGACTGGTAGCTGGAGAGGTGCCAGTTCACCTCATGGGCACTGCCGAAGGTGGCCTTGAGCAAGCTCCTGAACCCCCCAACTGCTCGCAGCGCCGCACTGAGTGGCAGCCCCCTCACTATGACATCTCTCCCTATGTGTGTATTTCAGACCTGTGTGACAATAATAACACCAGAGTGAGAACATTGAATTTCCCCTTCTGGGATTAATAAAGTATGTCGTCTTCTTCTAAAAAGCCTAAAGCCATTAAGTGTATAAAATAGAACAGAGAAATAAAATATTCACACCGCATGATTTCTCCCTCTCTCACTGCTTCAGATAAATAACAAATACCAGTTTGACTGGTCAGACTCTACTAACCTTGGCCTAGCTTGCACTCCCACTCACTGATACTAACACATCAATGTCATGATCTTACATGGGAAGATGGGTGACCACTTTTCTCAGTATGGGCCGAGTTTAGAAGCATAACAAAGGTTGTATTCTGTTCTTAGAGTGATAGTTTGTCATTAATTTCTATCAATTCAGTTACTTAGGATTATTAGGAACACCTGTTCAGTTTCTCATTAATGCAATTATCTAATCAACCAATCACATGGCAGTTGCTTCAATGCATTTAGGGGTGTGGTCCTGGTCAAGACAATCTCCTGAACTCCAAACTGAATGTCAGAATGGGAAAGAAAGGTGATTTAAGCAATTTTGAGCGCGGCATGGTTGTTGGTGCCAGACGGGCCGGTCTGAGTATTTCACAATCTGCT
>NC_060160.1:28510747-28515256 GCF_021292245.1 Micropterus dolomieu | reverse complement strand
GCTGGGCCATCGGACAGGGCGGCGGTAGCTCAGTCCATAAGGATTAGGCTGGGAACCGGAGGGTCACCAGTTTGAGTCCAGCTCGGACCAGAGTTGTGGAGTGTGGACTGGTAGCTGGAGAGGTGCCAGTTCACCTCATGGGCACTGCCGAAGGTGGCCTTGAGCAAGCTCCTGAACCCCCCAACTGCTCGCAGCGCCGCACTGAGTGGCAGCCCCCTCACTATGACATCTCTCCCTATGTGTGTATTTCAGACCTGTGTGACAATAATAACACCAGAGTGAGAACATTGAATTTCCCCTTCTGGGATTAATAAAGTATGTCGTCTTCTTCTAAAAAGCCTATAGTGCCTGGATTATATTTGATAAACAGCATGTCTATTAAAATGGAGTAATCTAAGCTGTTAAACTCATCAGTCCCATAATCTACTATGTACAGACGTTCATGCCATTAAGTGTATAAAATAGAACAGAGAAATAAAATATTCACACCGCATGATTTCTCCCTCTCTCACTGCTTCAGATAAATAACAAATACCAGTTTGACTGGTCAGACTCTACTAACCTTGGCTTAGCTTGCACTCCCACTCACTGATACTAACACATCAATGTCATGATCTTACATGGGAAGATGGGTGACCACTTTTCTCAGTATGGGCCGAGTTTAGAAGCATAACAAAGGTTGTATTCTGTTCTTAGAGTGATAGTTTGTCATTAATTTCTATCAATTCAATTACATTTTTTTTAGGAAGTTATCGCGCTTTTCATACACTCACCTAAAGGATTATTAGGAACACCTGTTCAGTTTCTCATTAATGCAATTATCTAATCAACCAATCACATGGCAGTTGCTTCAATGCATTTAGGGGTGTGGTCCTGGTCAAGACAATCTCCTGAACTCCAAACTGAATGTCAGAATGGGAAAGAAAGGTGATTTAAGCAATTTTGAGCGCGGCATGGTTGTTGGTGCCAGACGGGCCGGTCTGAGTATTTCACAATCTGCTCAGTTACTGGGATTTTCACGCACAACCATTTCTAGGGTTCACAAAGAACGGTGTGAAAAGGGAAAAACATCCAGTATGTGTCAGTCCTGTGGGAGAAAATGTCTTGTTGATGCTAGAGGTCAGAGGAGAATGGGCCGACTGATTCAAGCTGATAGAAGAGCAACTTTGACTGAAATAACCACTCGTTACAACCGAGGTATGCATTAAAGCATTTGTGAAGCCACAACACGCACAACCTTGAGGCGGATGGGCTACAACAGCAGAAGCCCCCACCGGGGGTACTTCCAGCAGGATAATGCAAACATTTCTAAAGAATGCTTTCAGCACCTTGTTGAATCAATGCCACGTAGAATTAAGGCGAAAGGGGGTCAAACACAGTATTAGTATGGTGTTCCTAATAATCCTTTTAGGTGAGTGTAGTTTCACATGCATTTGTTTTTGTAAAAGTCTATAGATATTTAATTTGTCTTTTCCTGAATGATTTATTGTTTTCATGCACATGGATCAATTCCGTTAAGACTGGAAATTGTTGTGCTGTAGTAAGCAGTGGTAAGTAAGTGAAATGTATTTAAAATAGCTCCTTTCACAGAGCAAGTACTTTACAATGATAAAAAATTGCAACAATGAAACAGTGGAGCAATCAGACAATTACATGTAAGCATCAAACATTATTAAACCATAAAAGGCATCAATCAATTTAACGTGTTCTATCTGTTCATGTGTGATTGAGTTTTCATATTAACTGGCAGCAGGATTAGAATTTAAAGGATTGATTCACATTTGTCCAAGTCTGTGGCGGAAACTTTAACTTTAATTTTTGGATTTGGATTCTTGGCCATTATAAATATTTGGAGTGTGTGCATAGCA
Organism: Micropterus dolomieu; assembly: GCF_021292245.1. Taxonomy (NCBI): domain Eukaryota; kingdom Metazoa; phylum Chordata; class Actinopteri; order Centrarchiformes; family Centrarchidae; genus Micropterus; species Micropterus dolomieu. Next base: position 28,513,388 of record NC_060160.1, on the reverse strand, counting down.
GCAGTTTTGTGTGCACAGTGACGCAAAGCGTAGTTTCGGATGTGCCCAGTGGGCACCACGTGTATTGATCATTGTCAACTAATGATGACAGCAATTTTGACTGCACAATCACTTGGTAAACTAGTAAAAAAAACCATAAACATAGCTAGACTTTTCAGTCTGTTAAGTCTTGTTATGTCTGTTAAGTACTGTTAATCAAAAGGCTTAGTTTTTATTCCAGTTTACTAAAGGTTTAAGTAGTCTTTGTTTGAGTTCCAGTTCAATGAAACATTCTTGAAAGTCTGGGAAGTTACACTGACTGACAAGAACTGCTTGTCAACATTCCTGCTGAGTGAGTAAGTCATTGTTAGCAAAAGCCGTTGATCTTGTGAAGTCTGCATTTTAACAAAGCTACTTCCTCCTGATCTAATACCGTCTTCATGTCATATTAGAGTTTCCAACTAGTAAAAAGCTTAACACACAACTCAGAACTACATCTGGGAAGCTGGGTAAATAAACACAAATTTAATGGATATAGTGTTACATTGTCAATGCACAGACATTTTAACCCTTACATGACCAACTCTGTTTTCAGATGAAACATACAAATGTCACTTCCAATATCAAGTTACTACTGAATTGTCCCTAGCAAAAATCTTTATCAAAAATTACTGATATCCGTCAGTGTCCAATCAAAGTATTTGGTACACAGACGGTTACCAGGTCTCGTTTTCTGCTACAAGTCCAATGCATATTTAAGTTTTAAAAGCTTATGCCCCCTCATAGTGGACCACTATGAACCTCAGTAACTTTCTTTCTAAAAAACGACTTACGACAAATCTAATGATTTATTCAGACCATCAAGGGGAAAAGTGTGTTATATTGTAGGCTAATGTATTTTCCATCATGGTGCTGGACATGATTTTCTTGTTCCAGCCAACATAAAATATTCACCCTTGATATGGAAGTCATGGATGGACTGGGATTTAAGGTTTGGTTCATTCAAACAAACAAACAAACAATTTATATATGAGAAAAGAAAATCAGTATCATGAGCACTATCATGTCCCCGTTTCACCTCAGTGTGAGGTGTTTTTATTGAAATTTCTTTCTCTCTGTGTGATATAAACACGTTACTCTTAAACATTTTATATGGATTTTTCAAAGGTGTGATCACCACAAAAATTCCATTCACTTTCAATGTTTTGTGTTGGAAATTTGAGAGACAGTTATCACAAAACCTTGGTAAAAACAAACAAACTGCAGCGGTAAGTGAGAAAATGTTGTTGAAGCTATCCAATAGCGTATGCAGTCTTCCCCTTTTCCTTTAGCTGACCTAAATCTAATGTTAGACTCAAATGCTTTACCTAAGTGAAGCTCCATATTTGTATAGCGCCTTTCTAGTCTTTTTGACCACTACATCTGCATTAACCATTCACACACTGGTGGAACAGCCACCAGTATCAGTTCAGTATCTTGCCCAAGGACACGTCGACATGCAGCCTGGAGGAGCCAGGGATTAACGGGCAACCCGCTCTACCTCCTGAGCCACAGTTGCCATGGTCAAGTTGTCACCTGGAGATCTCATGCATTGTATTCTAAGCGGAGACAGTGAGTCTGCAATCATACGAAACTCCAAGAAAACGTGGTTATCTGTTAGCCCTGAGTCTGAACTACAGTGTCTCGCTATCAGCCCAGCTGTTATCACCCTGACAGGGAGAGAGTTTCTACAGGTATTTCTGCCTAAGGACCTGTAAAGTCTGGCTCTACGATTGCCCCCATGTTCCGGCAGGTAGGGTGGCCCAGACCTCTTAGAAGAACTCTGTGTAGTTCTCTATCATTCTGGTCTGCCTTCTTGCAGGCCATCCCAAAGCTCTCTTTTTTTGCTCTGAGGAGAAAGAATTGAGGAGCAAGGAGGGATATGAGGATCCATGAACAAGGGTACATGAGAGCAGCCTTCACGGAAGTCTTTTACTGGCCAACACACCGCCTTATTGGATCTCAGTAATTGATTGGTCAGATCAGCTGCAGCATCCAAACAGTTAAATCACAACATCACTGAAGTTTCATACCAGAGTGAAGACAAATAACAGATTAAACTCGAGCTATCACAACCAAGTTTTATGTTTTATTTTTTTTAATTCACCATCTAGTTAAAATTCTGTGTTAAAGAAGGAGGAAGTGATTCTGCAGGAGGTTGATATTTGAACTCAACTGCCAAACAAATGAAGCCCTCTCTTGAGAGCTTCCTCAGAAGATCCGACCCCCGCTGTGGAGTACCAATGTGCTCTTTTGCAAAGCATGCAGCAATGTTCTTTTGTAAGCAGTGGCTTCCTTCCGTAGATACCCTGCTTGCTCAATGTTTTACGTATTGAAGACTCATGAACAGAGATGTTAGCCAGTTCCAATGATGCCTTCAAATCTTTGGCATTGTCATTTTGACTGGGCGCCCACTTCTGGTTAGAGTAGCAACAGTCCCAAAGTGTCTCCACTGGTGAGTTTCTAAAGTCTTTGAAATCACTTTGTAAACTTAACCAGCTTTATGTAAATCAAAAATTCTTGATCGTGGCGCCTCTGTAAGCGCTTTTTGGTGAGGAATGACTCACAAGCATGCGCTTCTTGTGCAGCACTAACTCCAAAAGTTTGAGGGTTTTTTTTTTTT
>NC_060160.1:28502772-28510647 GCF_021292245.1 Micropterus dolomieu | reverse complement strand
GTGGGGGATGTTTTCTTGGCACACTTTAGGCCCCTTAGTGCCAATTTGGCATCGTTTAAATGCCACGGCCTACCTGAGCATTGTTTCTGACCATGTCCATCCCTTTATGGCCACCATGTACCCATCCTCTGATGGCTACTTCCAGCAGGATAATGCACCATGTCACAAAGCTCCAATCATTTCAAATTGGTTTCTTGAACATGACAATGAGTTCATTGTACTAAAATGGCCCCCACAGTCACCAGATCTCAACCCAATAGAGCATCTTTGGGATGCGGTGGAACGGGAGCTTCGTGCCCTGGATGTGCATCCCACAAATCTCCATCAACTGCAAGATGCTATCCATCAATATGGGCCAACATTTCTAAAGAATGCTTTCAGCACCTTGTTGAATCAATGCCTCGTAGAATTAAGGCAGTTCTGAAGGCCAAAGGGGGTCAAACACAGTATTAGTATGGTGTTCCTAATAATCCTTTAGGTGAGTGTATATGGCAGGTCTACACTGTACTCTTATTAATATTATTATCCGAGACCCACAAGTTGAATCCTCAGAGTGGGCAACTATCTGCCTCGACCGGTTGGGTTGAGCAAGAGAAGAGGACAAGACCCTGGTTTGGGACTGTACTGGATGAGACTCTTCATCTGAGCATTCCGGAGCAGTGAGACTGTACCAAACAGAGCAAAGGTGTCTCTAAGCGAGGGGGATGCAGAAATGATGGTGAGAACATATGGGTTCACTGACAGTTGGTTCTTGTTTTTCTTTGTTTCAATTTTTGTGCCCTTCTCTCGATTGATGATGAACACCTTTGTGAACACATGAATTCATAATCAACAACTATATACAGTGATTGTTCTAAAGGTGGAAATAAAAGGTATGGAGCCCATATCCACAAGATAGTGGATATTGAAGAAGTAATAGCTTCCAAATATCAAACCAATGACAGAGATGAAGGTGGGGATGTTGTCATTCACAGCCTTGCCATCTACACTGAGCATGAACTGCCTTGAGGCATAGCAGGAGGTTCTGCAAAAAAGACATTAATTAACAGCACACCAGCCATTACTATCTAAAAGTGGTCTTAATTGCGAGGTGTGGTTCTTCCCCATCCAGTGGTATTTTCTCCTCCATACGAGTGTAATAGATACTCCAAGTCATTTTGTTGTGCATTCTTCAAAACATTTTTGCACCTATATTTTGTCTTTCTTCTTGTGTTGGGTTTCTGGTGTCTCGTGAATTTTATGTCCCACTTTATGCAGCCATGTGTGTTCTGAACAGCTGCCCTTTGTTCAGCTGGGATTTCCTCTGTGTCATACTCATCTGACATCTGTTTGCGCTTCATTATCCTTGGTGCTGAATACCGCCTCACATTTTCAATTTGGGCTTGTAACTGCTTGACCAGTGAGTGATATCCCATCTTGCATTGACTGTGATCTTACTACACTTAATTTACACTCGTAAAGGGGCACCACACAGTTTTAAAGACCAAGGAAACTATTATAAAATAAATAAATTAATTATTGATTGTCAATCTTAATATCTGAATGCTAATGCTATGTGATAATGTGAAAGTATTTATTTAATAAAGCTAGGGTGAATACAAGTGCTAGAAAGTAAAAAAAAAAATGGATATCTGAATGATAATAACATGCAAGAAATCGAGATTAAACAGATGTAAACAAACAGGGTTTAATGCTTATTTCAACATCATGGGTTCGGTTTTGGGTTCTGTGTTTCTGTAAGTTTATTTGATCTTGTCCTGGTTTGGGCTTTGTTTTAGCATCTGTACCATGTTCAGTGGAGTCCTGTTTCCTGGTTGTTCCTGTCTCTGTTCCCTGCCCTGTGTTATGATTTTGGTTTTGTGTCTTGTGTTACCACTGTTCAGCCTTGTTTGTTCTTATGTTAATTTGGTATGTTAAGCTTAGTTTACTTTTGTCAGTACGGTCTCATTCCCTGTCTTAGCTCTTAGTCCTGTGCCTTAGTTAATGTCTTAGTGTTACTCCTGGTTTGTGTACTTCTGTGTTTGTTGCTATTTTGGCCTTGTCTGCTCTGTGTTCTGTTTGATCCTAGTTTCAGTCTTTTTTCCATGTTATGATTCTAGTCTATATATATGATTAATTTTTTAGTCTGTTCTGTGTTCCAGCTCCTGTTTGTTTCTTCTCTTGTATTAGTTGACATTGCCTTGTGTTCATTGTCCAGTCTGCTGAATCTATAGATTTCAGTTGGTGTTTCTGCATTTTGGTCTGTTTCCCTGGATTGTTTTCACCTGCTTACCCCTGTCTGTGTTCTCTCTAATTGACCCTTCACTAAGCCACGCCCCCCTTAGTTACTGTTGCTAAGTCCGACAAACTGTCGGACCTGATGGACTTTTAGCATGGCACTGCAACTGTTTATTACTGCACTCCCCGGAGAAATATTGTCTAATTTTTGGAAAATAACAATATCAGAAAGAAAGTTTTACAGTTGCATTGTGCATTTGAAGGTTGCATTCAGGCTGTCAAACAGACTCAAACTGACGTGAAGAAAATAATGATAGAAGCTAAATCACAGACAACCCCTCTCATCCTCTCTATGCTGAGCTGAGGCAGTTCAGGATCACCTTTAGCCACAAACTCATTCAGCCCCGAGCCTCATAGCGCTTTGGAGGCTCATTTGTGCCAACAGCCTCCACAACACCACAGCACCAAACTGAGAGACTATTCCTGATTTCACTTAATTTCAGTAATTTATCTGGTTGTAAATAATTTTGATTGATTGTACAGTGTAAATAGTGTGTTGATACTTATATAAACTTATTGATACTATAATACTGAATCTATTCTTTTATATTCCTTTATGCTGCTATGTCAACCGAAATTTTCCCTTCGGGGCATTAATAAAGTTATCTTATCTTATCTAAAGCCTACCCAGCACAGCGTAAAAGTGAACCACCATATCACCTGACAATTGAGAAAGAGGACAAAAATATTAAGGATCATCACTGTTTGTGTAAATCTGAGTAGGTCTCTCTTCACTATTACAATCATTAACAGAACAGTAGGGCTCTATAATGTTCCATTCAGTAGTAAGTTAGCTAGCCTTAGCTAACTAACATTACATTAGGAACAATCCACAGCCTACATTGTTCTGGATTTGTTTTAGGTTTTGGAAAGAGAATAAATCGTACTTCTTCTTTCGACCTCTCTGGGTAGTCATTGTATTTATTACAAGCTAGAAAACGACGCCTTTTGCATTAGAGTCAATAGAGCGCAGCCATGAAAGTGTCGGACTCAGTTAGAGCGAGTCCTATACAGTGCTGTGATTGGCCAGCCGCGTGTTCAGGGTGTGGCTTAGTGAAGGGTCAATTACCTCATGTCCTCCACCTGGTCTTGGTCCCACCCTGCTTGTTACCTGGTGTTTAAATGTTTGCTTGTTCTGTGCAGTCTTTGTTACGTCCTTGTCTTATGTTGAGTTCCATACTGTTCATTGTTTTATGGATTATTCCCTTGACTTTCGGACTCCTCGGTCTTTTGGATTTGTTTCCCCGTTTCCCCCCGATTACCTTGCCTTCTGTTTTGGATATCCCTGTAAGTGACTGCCTTAGTTTGAACTGATCCAGCCTTATTTAGTGTCTGTATTTGGGTCCAGATCTCCACCTCACTTTTCTGCCACCACACTCAGCGTCTCATAACACCCTGGTTTTGTTCTGTTGAGAAGTCGGTCCATGTTTTCTGTTTTAGGGTTTTGTTCCTTGTCTTTCCTCTATTTCCTTGTTTATTCTTTTGTTCATCTGCATGTTCAGTTTAGCTCACTTAATACCTGATCTGTCTGACTACATGAAAAGTGAGATTTTTTTTGTCCCTGTAAACTGCCTTGAATCTCACTAATCCACGGAAGTTATCAATATTAATATACAATATTAATTTTAAAAAATGGACCGCTGTTTTGGAAACTTCTTTGAAATTACTTTAAATTTATTCTATGGCTACGAGAGAGAGTGGTGGGATCAGGCAGTAACTTTTCAGCAGACGGGCGACCATAGGCTGCTCCGGTGTTAATTAGTTCCTGGGCTAACTTTATAAATCCTCCTCCAGCCTCTGTTTGGAATGGCCGTATGTCCTCGCAGCAGAAATCCACACTTCTCTGTGATTTGGGATCTGGCAATAGCTGGCACTGGCATTGAGATGAAGTCGGACACTGATAACTGTCTCTGGCTTGTGCTAGCAGAGCTAGCTGTAGCGCAGCCACCACGCTTGACATGCCGTTGCAGATGAGATGTTCTGTTTTTTTGCTGTCATATGTAAGGATATATTTGCAGATTCTGCAGTGGACATGATCAGTTGGCTCATTGGTTTTTTTTTTTTGTTATCAAATCAAAATGTTTCCAAAAGGCAGCTTTTCTCAAAGCATTAGGAAGTTTTAATAACTCCCCACGCTCCAACTTCTCTCTGATGCTCTGCATGTCAAGTGTCTGTACTGGTGTTTACTAAATGCCCCCGTAACATTACATGCGTATTGCGTATGCTGGCATACATACATGCTTATTGAGCAATAATGGGCACAACGAAAGGTGAGAAGTTAAATGAGCCCGACCCGAGCCCGAAGTATTAAAAAAAACAATTGGCCCGAGCCCGTCCTGAATAGACTCAAGACCTCTAACTGGAACAGCAAGTAGGTTTGTAACTCTCTCTCAAATCTGGAAAAAATAAAAAATTTTAACAGCTGGTAAGTAGTTGCCACTTTTGGATATCATGACCTCAGAAAAACAATAAATTTAAAGTTATTTCAACAAATATATATTTTGATCATAAATGTCATGGAGTCCTTTTGTAGGATGCTAGCTTGTTTTGTTTAAGTGGCCCATTCTGTGCCTGTAAATTTTGACTACATTAGAAAATATCATGTGTTGCGACCAATGCAGTGTTATCCATGATAGGCAGTTCAGTTTTTGTGCTTTTATATTCAATTTATGATTTATACAAAAAGAACTTTTATTGTAGTATGATTTGGAATAGATTTTTTTTGCAATTTGACATACTTTTTCTAATATCAGAAACAACTGTGTATATTTAATCTTTGTACAATATCAAGAGAAAAATTCAAAAATGTATTTAGAGCTTGAAATTTCACTATGGGAATTTTAACATTTATTAGTAATTAAGTATTTATAACTCTTTCACCAGATGCCACTGCCATGTAAAGAGAAACTGCTTTACATAGGCAGCATGTTAATTCTGACCCTGCAGCAAGAGCGGTGTCGCTAAAAGAAGCAAAAGATGTATCAAAGAAAATTACACACACACAACAAAATGTTTTCTAAAAATTATACTTGGTTTACATATGTCTATGGTTTTTCATTTCTTGTATACTACAGGATACAGCACTTTTCTACTGTTAGAACTGTAATGTTTTGCTGATTAAAAATAGTTTCAACATTGCATTGGTGTTTACAGTGTACTTTTTGTCCCCTCTCAGATTACTTTGACTCTACAAAATGTTATGGTAATGTACACATAAGCGTATGAAAGGGGAAAGAAAAGCTTTAGATTTAGAACAGTGTGTCTGTGGTATACTGTAAATGCATGCTTGAAATACCAAATTTTACAGTAAAATCAGAATTTAATCCAACCAATATAATCATGTGATATTTTGAAATGACAGAGGTACTGGAGACGTTGTAGGTTGCAGCAAATCACCTCCTCTGCAAATGATACACCAGACTACTTGAGAACATGCTGTGATGTGTTTAAGGATCAGGCTCATTGCAGTAGAAAGAAACAGTCCAAATCATATACTTAATTTATTCTACTCACATTTCTTGGGGGCTTTCTTGGGAGTCTTGCTGCTGTATGTCACTGTAACATATTTCTGAAGACAGCTGCCAATGGTGGTGGATTCTGAGGTGGAGCTGTCATTATAAATCTAAAAATTGCCCCACACCTGTCAACCGCTGCAGTGGATTCACAACTTTCCCTGAGGGGATAATGATAGTCTTGAAAACTGATAAATGTGCCGGGTGTAATCAGGCCATGCCAGCTCACCCAGGCTGGTCTATTCTGGGAGGTGCAAAGGAGCCTAGGAGTGGGTCTTGACAGACCCCAGGTGGATAAATAAAGACAATCCTTTTGTAACCTTGTCCAGCCCTCCACCCTGCTCTTCACACTTTGAAGACTGTCAGGCAAACAGACTTTTTTCAGGGTGAGATACAGTGTGAGCTGGTGGGTAGAACAGTTTCTCATACACACATATTTTTTATATATATATATATATATATATATATATATATATATCCTCTGAACACCATTTAGAGCAGCTGATTAATTGAGAATTTATTATGTCAAGCACAAACTTAGAGGCCAGTATAAAATTTGATTACTACACATGGTAAAAGGATATGCTACGGTCCTCTTTTCCAGTGCTGATGTGTTTCAACAGTCCTTGACCACAGTACCTTGACTACTTCAACTGCTGTATGACTTGTTCAGTGTGCATCAATGAGCAATCGTCAAATGCACCGGGCTCTGTGACAGGCTGGTGTCAGTGTAATGTGAATCACCATGCCTGCTGATGAATATTTTGTATATCTTTCATTGATAAAAAAAATTAACCTTCCCTAAAGTTGATGTCCACGTAGCTTCTGGCTCATGACACAGGCTCTGTTGGGACCCAAATATCCTGTCTTCACATGACCTCTGAGGGCCTCCCCTTGTGTATAAATGGGACCTCACCATCAGCTCCCAGAATGCCTTTTCTTTAGCACTGAGAACCAACCAGACCAGTGATGCCCACAATTTAGGGCCTATACTCATAGAGTCAGGAGTTAAAATACGTAACTATCATTGTATTTCGTATTGGCTAGAGGCGAAGCAAGATGAGTTTACGCCACACTGGAACCATACGGTATCACAAAGCACAGACCCACCTGCCCAGAGCCCAACACAAATAAACCACAAACAACCCCTTTCAAGTCTGCGGCATGCGTAATGGAGCATCACACATTACCAAGGGACCAGCATGGAGGGAGACAATGTCCCCTCCAAAAGTATTGGAACGGTAAGGCAAATTTTTTGTTTTTGTTGTTCACATTTGGGTTTAAGATCAAAAGATGAGTATGAGACATGAGTTCAGAATTTCAGCTTTTACTTCCTGGTATTCACATTTAGATGTGTTAAACAACTCAGGACATATCAGCGTTTGTATTCGGCCACAGTATTCTTAGGCTAGCAAAAGTAATGGAACAAATAATCTTAAAGTAAATAACATTTAATATTTGGTGGCATAGCCCTTGCTTGCAGTAACTGCCTGAAGCCTTCGACCCATCGACATCACCAAACTGTTGCATTCTTCATTTGTGATGCTATTCCAGGTTTTTACCGCAGCTTCTTTCACTTCTTGTTTGTTTTGGGGTGTTTCTCCCTTCAGTCTCCTCTTAAGGAGGTGAAATGCAGCTCTGTTGGGTTCAGGTCAGCTGATTGACTTGGCCAGTCTAAAACCTTTCACTTTTTCCCCTGATGAAGTCCTTTGTTTTGTTGGCAGTGTGCTTTGGCTCATTGTCCTGCTGCATGATAAACTTCCTCCCATTAGTTTCAATGCATTTCTCCATAAATTGGCAGACAAAATGTTTCTGTCCACTTCTGAATTCATTCTGCTGCTCCCATCATCAGTTCCACCATTAATAAATATTAATGAGCCTGTTCCAGAAGCAGCCATGCACGTCCAAGCCATGACATTACCTCCACCATGCTTCACAGATGAGCCTGTTTGCTTCGGATCATCAGCAGTTCCTTTCTTTCTCCACACTTTGGCCTTTCCATCACTTTGCTAGAGATTAATCTTGGTCTCATCAGTCCATCAGATTGTGTTCCAGAACTTTTGCGGCTCATCTCTGTACTTCTTTG
>NC_060160.1:28500555-28502672 GCF_021292245.1 Micropterus dolomieu | reverse complement strand
GTTTTGGGGTGTTTCTCCCTTCAGTCTCCTCTTAAGGAGGTGAAATGCAGCTCTGTTGGGTTCAGGTCAGCTGATTGACTTGGCCAGTCTAAAACCTTCCACTTTTTCCCCTGATGAAGTCCTTTGTTTTGTTGGCAGTGTGCTTTGGCTCATTGTCCTGCTGCATGATAAACTTCCTCCCATTAGTTTCAATGCATTTCTCCATAAATTGGCAGACAAAATGTTTCTGTCCACTTCTGAATTCATTCTGCTGCTCCCATCATCAGTTCCACCATTAATAAATATTAATGAGCCTGTTCCAGAAGCAGCCATGCACGTCCAAGCCATGACATTACCTCCACCATGCTTCACAGATGAGCCTGTTTGCTTCGGATCATCAGCAGTTCCTTTCTTTCTCCACACTTTGGCCTTTCCATCACTTTGCTAGAGATTAATCTTGGTCTCATCAGTCCATCAGATTGTGTTCCAGAACTTTTGCGGCTCATCTCTGTACTTCTTTGCAAATTTCACTCTGGCCTTCCGAGTCTTCCTGCTGATGAGTGGTTTGCATCTTGTGGTGTGGCCTCTAGATTTCTGCTCTCTGAGTCTTCTTCCAACAGTGGATTGTGATACCTTCACCCTGCACTGTGGAGGTCGTTGCTGATGTCACTTCCTGATGTTTTGGGGGTTTTCTTCACAGCTCTCACTATATTTCTGTCATCAACTACTGTTGTTTTCCTTGGCCGACCTGTTGGACGTCTGTTGTTCAGTACACCAGTAGTTTCTTTTTCAGGACATTCCAAATTGTTGTGCTTGCTATGTCCAATGTTTGTCCAATGGCTCTCTGCGATTTTCCTTCTTTTTTCAGCTTGACAGTGGCTTGCTTTTCTCCCATAGACAGCTCTCTGGTCTTCTTGCTGGTTTATCCTCTTTAACAGGAAATGCACTCTTTATATGTTTGAACCAAGGATGAAAACTTAGACTAGTCATGCAGAGCTATTTAATGTTTGAACAATCAACCTAAAAGGCAACACCTGGGCAACAAGAAACATCTGTCAGTCACATGTTCCAGTATTTTTGCTCACTTGAAAAATGGGTGAAATTCTGAACTCGTGATGCCAGATACAGTATCTCATGAAAGTGAGTACACCCCTCACATTTTTGTAAATATTTGATTATATCTTTTCATGCGACAACACTGAAGAAATGACACTTTTGCAAATTTTCTGTCCCCTCAAAATAACACATTCACTTCAGTTATATTTATGTAGTGCCAAATCACAACAACAGTTAGCCCAGAGCGCTTTTCATAAAATTAAATTAAATTTTCAATTCAATTTTATTTATATAGCGCCAAATCACAACAACAGTTATCTCACAGTGCTTTTCATAACAGAGCAGGTCTAGACCGTACTCTATGATGCTATTTACAGAAACCCAACAATTCCCACCAAGAGCAAGCACTAGGCGACAGAGGCAAGGAAAAAACATGGCTCAGGGTGGGAGGCCATCTGCCTCGACCGGTTGGGGGTGAAGGGGAGAGAGAGAGAGAGAGAGAGAAAAAAAGAGAGGGAAACGTAATGTTAATGATTATAATAACAATAATAACAATAGGACTAGCAACAATAGTCGTTGCAGCAGAGGGTGTCGAGCAGGAACACGGGGGCAGCAGGTGACCCGCAACCACAGATCCAGACTCCACAGCTCCAGAGCCAGAAAACCTGCAGGAAGTGATAGGAGAGAGGAGAGAGACGAGAAAGCACAAGACTACCAGAAAGGGGAGAAGTTGTGTTAGTAACATGCAATAATGGGATGAGGTTGCATAGAGAGGGAGAGAAAGTAGAGGAGAGAGGAGCTCAGTGCATCATGGGAAATAACCCGGCAGTCTAGGCCTATAGCAGCATAACTAAGGGATGGTTCAGGACTCACCTGAGCCAGCCCTAACTATAAGCTTTATCAAAGAGGAAAGTCTTAAGCCTACTCTTAAATGTGGAGATGGTGTCTGCCTCCTGAACCCAAACTGGAACCTGGTTCCACAGGAGAGGAGCTTGATAGCTGAACGCTCTGGCTCCTAGTCTACTTTTGGAGACTCTAGGAACCACAAGTAACCCTGCATTCTGGGAGCGCAGTGCTCTGGT
>NC_060160.1:28496369-28500455 GCF_021292245.1 Micropterus dolomieu | reverse complement strand
GTGATAGGAGAGAGGAGAGAGACGAGAAAGCACAAGACTACCAGAAAGGGGAGAAGTTGTGTTAGTAACATGCAATAATGGGATGAGGTTGCATAGAGAGGGAGAGAAAGTAGAGGAGAGAGGAGCTCAGTGCATCATGGGAAATAACCCGGCAGTCTAGGCCTATAGCAGCATAACTAAGGGATGGTTCAGGACTCACCTGAGCCAGCCCTAACTATAAGCTTTATCAAAGAGGAAAGTCTTAAGCCTACTCTTAAATGTGGAGATGGTGTCTGCCTCCTGAACCCAAACTGGAACCTGGTTCCACAGGAGAGGAGCTTGATAGCTGAACGCTCTGGCTCCTAGTCTACTTTTGGAGACTCTAGGAACCACAAGTAACCCTGCATTCTGGGAGCGCAGTGCTCTGGTGGGGTAGTAAGGTACTATGAGCTCTTTAAGATAAGATGGTGCTTGACCATTAAGAGCTTTGTAGGTAAGAAGAATGATTTTAAATTCTGGATATTACTGGATGTCAATGCAGAGAAGCTAAGACAGGAGAAATATGATCTCTTTTCCTGGTTCCTGTCAGAACACGTGCAGCAGCATTCTGGATCAGCTGAAGAGTCTTAATGGACTTTTTCGAGCAGCCTGATAATAAGGAATTGCAGTAATCCAGCCTAGAAGTAACAAATGCATGGACTAGTTTTTCTGCATCATTTTTAGACAGGATGTTCCTGATTTTCGCAATATTACGTAGGTGAAAAAAGGCGGTCCGGAAGGAAGCATATATAAAGTGAAGAGGATTGGTCCGATCACAGATCCTTGTGGAACTCCATGACTAACTTTGGCATGCATGGAGGACTCATCTTTAACATGTACAAACTGAAATCGATCTGATAAATAGGACTTAAACCAGCTTAGAGCGGTTCCTTTAATGCCAATGAAATGTTGCAGTCTCTGCAATAGGATCTGATGGTCAATGGTATCAAATGCAGCACAAAGATCTAATAAAACCAGTACAGAGACAAGTCCTTTGTCTGATGCAGTGAGGAGGTCATTAGTAATTTTCACCAGTGCTGTCTCTGTGCTATGATGAGCTCTAAATCCTGACTGAAAATCCTCAAATAAACTATTGCTCTGTAGAAAGTCACACAGCTGTTCAGCAGCAGCTTTCTCCAGGACCTTAGAGAGAAATAAAAGAGCAGGTCTAGACCATACTCTGTGATGATATTTACAGAAACCCAACAGTTCCCACCAAGAGCAAGCACTAGGCGACAGAGGCAAGGAAAAACTTCCTTTTAAGAGGCAGAAACCTCGAGCGGAACCATGGCTCAGGGTGGGCGGCCATCTGCCTTGACTGGTTGGGGGTGAGAGAGAGGGAGACAGAGAGGGAGTGAGGCAGCCAACACAATATACAGACACCCAAGCTGTGTGGTGTGCTGCTCAAAACTTAAACTACTATCGAACCAGACACCAAGATTCTTTGCAGCAGGCCTAATATGATTGACCTAGCAACCAGCAGATAGCAGTATTTGCTTTGCCATTTGCTGGGATCCAATGACCAGGATCTCTGTTTTATAATAATAATAATAAGCTTTATTTGTAGAGCACTTTTCAAAAACAAGTTACAAAGTGCTTTAACAAGTGTAAAGACAATAATACCCAAAAGACAATAATACAAAAACAATACAAAATAAAAGCAAGAAAACGTTGAAAAGACCAAAATACACGTTTAAGATAAGTAAAATAGAATGAAATAAAAGGGATAAAATAAAGTCAAATAAAATCGGGAAAGGCTCGCCTATAAAATAATAATATAATAAGTAAATAATCAGGGAGCTGTTAAAAACAGAAATGGGGCCCGACAGAATCCATTACTTTCAGGCTGGAGGACACTCTCATTTGTGATACTGTTTTTAAAAGCTCAGACAAGTCGATGGGATAAAACTGGTTAAAACTCTCTTGTTGCTAGTGAGGAACCTCTGAGTAAGAGGCTGCGGGGGTAATAGAGGCTCTGATTGACACCACCTTATTGGTAAAATAAGATAAAATCAATTCACAGTCATCATTACAGCTGAGGCACAAGGAGGGGTTGGGTTTACCAGCTGATCCACAGTCTTAAACAGCAACCTGGGAATGAGAATTGAATAGAAAAATAGTGTGTTCTCGCATCCTTAACCACGTTATTGTAGCTTGATAATAAATCCCTCAGACTGAGGTAATGGACTTGGAGACTGGATTTTTTCCATTTGCGCTCTGCTTTCCTGCATTCCCTTTTTAGGCTGCGAATGCTGTCATTTATCCAGGGTTGCTTACTAGCTGTAGACTTAGGCCTAACCTTTAGAGGAGCAATAATATTTATTGATGACAAGCAGATTTGGCTTTGGCTCTGAAACAATATGCAAAACTTTGAAACACTTTGTTTATCAAGGATGCAAGAACACACAGAGCTTTGTGAGGCGGCATGAGTAACAGTTAAAAACATTACATTTGTGGTCACATATGGTCATATCCACTAATTCCACAGAGGAAATGCTGACACCCAGGGTAAAAACCAAGTCCAGTGTATGACCACGGTTATGTGTTTGGACATGGACATATTGTTTAAAGTTAAAAGAAGTGACCATATTTAAAAAGTCGGTTGCATTAAGATTGGTGGGGTCATCAACATGAATATTAAAATAGCCACAAAGAACAATTCTGTCATAATTTAAAACCAGAGTAGATAAAAAATCAGGAAATTCTGATAAAAATCCTCCAGGTGGTTTTGAAGGGCGATAAATTCTAACAAATAAGATAGGTTACACACCACCAAGTTTAAAAGTGAGAGCTTCAAAGGAGGCAAATTCATCACAGCGTACTTGATGACATTTAAAATTTTTCCTGTGCACACAACCACTGACCCTAGGTTTGCTGAAACAATCATATTGAGGTGGACACAGTTCAGCTAGCTGGCTATGGTCATTAGTTTGCAACCAGGATTCAGTTAAAATCTAGATTTGCAGGCAAAATAAAATCATTTAAAATAAGTCTTACTTGAAAGTCATCTTACATTGAGGAGTGCCATTTTAAATGTATTTGTTCTGGGTTCTGGAGTTGGTGCAATTGTCCTAATCCTTAAGAGATTGCTATTGAGATTGCGATTTCTGTATGAGATGTAGACATTTCGGGTTACTTCTTTGGAACAGCGCTGGGAGAAGGCGGCTTTTCATGCCAGCAGGCAGTGAGACAGAGATCCATTCAGTAACCGGTGGTGTGTCCAGGTGTGTAGCATGAATGATTAGTCATTCACGTAAGTCATGTTGGGAGGACTGGATCGCATGCTGTATGTGAGCAGCTAACATTTCTGAGCCCCGTTTGTTTGGGTGAAGTCCGTCTCTCTTAAAAAGAGACATTCTTTGCCAGAAAAATATTAAAATTATTCTCCTGCAGGAGGACTGAAGTGACCAGCACCACGGCCAGCTGTAGGAATCAGACCACAGATAAAAACGGACTTCCCACACTGCTTTAAAAAGTTAAAAAGACGGTTAAAATCTGATTTTGTGATTTCTGATTCAGACTGCTGAAGAGCTGTGTCATTTGTTCCCATATGGACTATCGCTCTTGTGATGGAGGACATGAGCGAAGGCATTAAGAATGACAATCTGTTGACAATCTCGGATTGTAGGGCGATTGTCGATGCATCTTGATGCATTATGCTTTTCCCCTTGGCAGGGTCTCTTAATGGCTGCTGGGCGTTTAGTTTGTGCATTGGAGTCCGGGGGAGGCATTTCCTCGTTGGCTTGGAGGGGCCAGTTTGCGTTCCTGTTTTGCTTCGTTGGCCGGTTGTTGGACCCCTCTGGATACTGAGGTATATAGTTAGTCTTCGGGATGTGCAGTGTGGGTGCGGGGCAGGGCTGTGCTCCGGTTTGTTCTGGGCTTGTGGGGGCACTGGTCTATGTTGTGTGCGCGCCGCGGTCGGTCCGGGCGCTGTTCTTCCGCGGGTTACGCTTCTTGCGTTCCGTCAGCATTACGTTGTCAACTGGCATTTGGGTCGGGGTCTTCCGTGTTTGCATCGCGGTGCATCTGGGAGTCTTTGTTTTCTTTCTCCCACCCCTATTGGCTACT
>NC_060160.1:28494348-28496269 GCF_021292245.1 Micropterus dolomieu | reverse complement strand
GATTGGAGCTTTGTGACATGGTGCATTATCCTGCTGGAAGTAGCCATCAGAGGATGGGTACATGGTGGCCATAAAGGGATGGACATGGTCAGAAACAATGCTCAGGTAGGCCGTGGCATTTAAACCATGCCCAATTGGCACTAAGGGGCCTAAAGTGTGCCAAGAAAACATCCCCCACACCATTACACCACCACCACCAGCCTGCACAGTGGTAACAAGGCATGATGGATCCATGTTCTCATTCTGTTTACGCCAAATTCTGACTACCATCTGAATGTCTCAACAGAAATCGAGACTCATCAGACCAGGCAACATTTTTCCAGTCTTCAACTGTCCAATTTTGGTGAGCTCTTGCAAATTGTAGCCTCTTAGTTTGGAGTCCTCGGCCATCATGAAGCTGGACAGGTGTGGGAGACACGGCTGGTCAGCAGTGAGTCCATCCTCTGCAACTCATCCGAGAGCCAACAGATGTCCTTCTTAAGGTCAGAGATCTTTTTATTTGCCTTTCTCAGCAGCTCGCTGTTCTCACAGATCATAGCAGGCATTGTTATCTTTGGTAGAGGGAAGTGGTGGCTGGTGAGCAGAGAAGAAGGCTGACACAGGGCTAACAGAGGAAGAAAATAGCAATCAATTTATTAGCTGTCGCTAGGAAGGAAAGTACATGGACACTAACAAGCAGGGCCCACTGAGCTGGTATGGCTTCGATTGGGGGAGTCACAGATAGTCACCTGCAAAACTTATCCCCACGAGTCCAACAACTGGAACCACACTAGAGATGAGGCTTCTGATTTTGGGTTGTTTTGGCGTCTGATGGATCGCGCGGATAAAGTTAGCTTTCTGTGCTTAAAACAAGCAGGCGAGTAGCCTACTATCCACTGCAGCATTAGTAGGAAAAGAAGACAGCTGTTGACAGTGATCAAGGCGTAGATTTTTAAAAATAGGTGAACCCCATTGACGGTGCCCCTTTAAACTGATCAGTAATAAAAGTATTTTTCTGACGGTTGGGGGGACGGTGGACTTTTATTGGCGGGTGCACGGTGACCTGTGCGGCGCGTTTGCTGCCGGGCTGGGACTTGCTGCTGGTGTTTCTCTTCGCTGGCTTTCGCTGTCGTGTTATTCCGCTGCCCTCTGTTGCCGCTCGCACGCGGGATTCGCGGGGGGCTGCTGGGCATTGGGTGTCGCCGTGCTCCCGCGTTGGGCTCGTCACTTGTGCATTGGTGTTGATGATTGCGTGGCATTTGGGCATTTTGGTTGTTCTCTGCGCGGCGGTGGGGTGCTGGGTGGGAGGGGGGCATTGGTCTATGTTGTGTGCACGCCGCGGTCGGTCCAGGCGCTGCTCTTCCGCGGGTTACGCTTTTTGCGTTCCGTCAGCATTACGTTGTCAACTGGCATTTGGGTCGGGGTCTTATGCGTTTGCATCGCGGTGCATCTGGGAGTCTTTGTTTTTTTTTCTCCCACCCCTATTGGCTACTGGGGTTCTTGCCTGCCTGTTGCTGGGGTAGGTGTGGCACAGTCGTGGCGTCCCGCTCTCACTAACAACTACATTCTTTAACAGGCTTATGCGCACACACATGTACACACACATACAGACACGCACACAGACACACACAGTCTCACACATAGACACAAACAAATTTAGGTTGTCCCTGGTAGAATTATTCCTGATGCTTTTCTTTCAGTTACTTATTTAAATTAATTATTATTCCAGCTCTCATGGCTGTGTTGCTTATTTAGTGTGCTGGACTGTTTCTTGTTTTTATTTTTCTCTTAGTCGTCTTACTGTGTCAGCTGTTCATTGCTGCTGTTCGGCTGGTTGTCTTTTACTATTATTATTATTTTTATTTTTATTGTTTGTTTTTGTTGCTTTTTCTCCTCCCCAAGCCCCCCTCCCCGTTCCCTTGCAGGTTTTGTTGCTTTCTGG
>NC_060160.1:28475794-28494328 GCF_021292245.1 Micropterus dolomieu | reverse complement strand
TTGGAGGGGCCAGTTTGCGTTCCTGTTTTGCTTCGTTGGCCGGTTGTTGGACCCCTCTGGATACTGAGGTATATAGTTAGTCTTCGGGATGTGCAGTGTGGGTGCGGGGCAGGGCTGTGCTCCGGTTTGTTCTGGGCTTGTGGGGGCACTGGTCTATGTTGTGTGCGCGCCGCGGTCGGTCCGGGCGCTGTTCTTCCGCGGGTTACGCTTCTTGCGTTCCGTCAGCATTACGTTGTCAACTGGCATTTGGGTCGGGGTCTTCCGTGTTTGCATCGCGGTGCATCTGGGAGTCTTTGTTTTCTTTCTCCCACCCCTATTGGCTACTGGGGTTCTTGCCTGCCTGTTGCTGGGGTAGGTGTGGCACAGTCGTGGCGTCCCACTCTCACTAACAACTACATTCTTTAACAGGCTTATGCGCACACACATGTACACACACATACAGACACGCACACAGACACACACAGTCTCACACATAGACACAAACAAATTTAGGTTGTCCCTGGTAGAATTATTCCTGATGCTTTTCTTTCAGTTACTTATTTAAATTAATTAGTATTCCAGCTCTCGTAGCTGTGCTGTGTTGCTTATTTAGTGTGCTGGACTGTTTCTTGTTTTCATTTTTCTCTTAGTCGTCTTACTGTGTCAGCTGTTCATTGCTGCTGTTCGGCTGGTTGTCTTTTACTATTATTATTTTTATTGTTTGTTTGTGTTTGTTTGTTGTTGCTTTTTCTCCTCCCCAAGCCCCCCTCCCCGTTCTCTTTAAGGTTTCGTTGCTTTCTGCAATTGGTGTTTCCCTCTGCTATTCCCTGTTGTCCCCACCTTCCATCCCCCTTCTCTTACAGGTCTTGTCCTTTCTCTGTGCTGTCTGTTTGTGCCCCCCCATCCCTGTGTCTGCCCCTCTGTCCGGCCAGTGTCGATGTAGTTTGTACAGTCGTGTAGCTTAAGATCCATGTCGGATGACTAATATCCTTAACCCACATAAAAACTTAAGTTAAACAAAAAGGATCTAAAACATGGAATGTAAAAATGTGGATTAAAACTAGATAAGTCAGGTTTAAGATAGAGCCTCTGACGCCAACGAATAGACAATGTAACCAATGAATGTCTTTAACTGTAGGTTACTGTATGACACAATTATAGTGTTTTAAGACAAAGCCAGTTATATTTAGTTAACAAAACATAAGTATTAGTATACAGTTTGAATAAACATAGTCCATTGTTTAACTTAAAAGACTGAATGCATTGAAATTAGAAAAGATTGTCTGCTGATTTCTCTGACCCCCTCCCACCCACCTACGCTGGCTCATCAGCATGCTGACATGGTCTGCATCCTAATGCCTGGATACGCCCTTATTTGGACCCAAGGTTAGCTCTCTGACATTTCCAGCTGATTAAGAATTTGCCTGGGCAGTAACCTTTGCGTGGTGTGAATCTGGCTGTCATTGCATTAGTGCTTCCATTATCATGCAGTCACATCTAATCTCACCTGGAGCTCGGGGCCTTCCTCATGGTTTGGAAGGCTGCTAAAAGCCTCTTAATGTATGTGGGGATAATTTTAATAAAGCTCCGATGCACAGATAGGACTGAGGGCAAGGTGTTTAGCTAAGATCAAATCAATGTCATTAGAAAAAAAGAATCCTAATTTCTGGCTGAATTACATCTAATTTTACTTCAGTTTAATAAGCTAAAGGAGAATGTAAGGACAGAGGTGCCTACCTTAAATTCCCAACAGTGGAGGAAGCCTGTTTTACCTCAAATGCAAAGAGAAGCAGGTCTCTATTAGAAACAGACTTAAATCATTTTATATTTCCTAATTTCCCCAGATTTATTGATGACGATGGTGAAACAAAGTAACTTTGTTTTAGTACTGTTCATACATTAAGTAACATGTAAGCCAGCTTCGGTTGCTCAGTAATAGTTTTATTTGAAAAAGCTAAAGTTGTCTACATTCCCTAGTTATGTTATGTCTTCAAAATAACAAGCCAACAGCAAAATATAGCTCGGCAGCAAGGCCAACCTAAAGTGTTATGTTATAAGCCACTCGTATGTCCACTGTGACCTATACCTCTGTGGACTGTACACAGCCCAATAAAATAGACATATTACATACCTGTTTTAGGAGGAAGAGGGCCAATTAAGGATAGCTTTTGAATCCTTTCAAATCCTTAAATTCTCTCAATTTATTAAATAACCAAGGTGGACTGGTTTTAGCAGATTGCCTGAATAATTGGGGTGCCAGCAATGTTAATCAGTGCTCTTATTCAGGACAAGTGCCCGGTGAGGTTTCATTTCCGATGTGCTGGCTGTCTGACCCCGGACTGTACACCGGGGTTAGGAGCCACAAGCCACCTGCTGCCCCATGTTCCTGCTCAACACTTATTATCACTAGTCCTATTGTTATTATTATCATTAACATTACGATTATTAGCATTAATATTACTATAAATATCTGTACAATTATTCATTCAGTCTGTACCAATATTACCTTAACTGTCTGTACTTCTGTGTGTATATTGTGTAGCTTGCTCCCCCCTATTCTGGGTTTTCTGTGTCAGAGACCGAGTTCAGATAAACCCTAGATCAGTAACCCCGGCAACAAACGCTGAGTTTCTCTCTGACTCCTCACTCCTGAAGCGGCTGTCTGACATTTCCTCATTCATACTGTTGATATCAAAGCACATATCTGAATGCATTTCCGTCTTTTGAAATTGAACTGAACACCCAAACATGATCTTAAACATGACTGCTTTTATGATCAATCTGTCATAAATGTATGGGCCGAGAGTTATCTTTGGACATTGTGGATTTATCCACAGCACGGAACAAAATCTATAATCCCCTCCCTTCGGAGACTGGAGACTCAGGCCAATATTCCAACATGATGATGACCCCAAACACACCTCCAAGACGACCACTGCCTTGCTAAAGAAGCTGAGGGTAAAGGCGATGGACTGGCCGAGCATGTCTCCAGACCTAAACCCAATTGAGCATCTGTGGGGCATCCTCAAACTGAAGGTGGAGGAGCTCAAGGTCTCTAATATCCACCAGCTCTGTGATGTCATCATGGCAACCTGTGAAGCTCTGGTGAACTCCATGCCCAAAATGTCACGACCTTGGATTTGAGTGTGGTGTTTTTCTGTTATTTTGTTAATGTCGATTCCTATTTTACTCTTTGCCTCTGTGTTCTTGTTTAGGTCTGGTTAGTTGATCATTGGTTCCTTGTTCTTTGTTGTATCTGGTTTCACATGTCTTCGTGTATTGTCAGTAGCTTTACTTCATGTTTTATTTTATAATCATTGGGGTTTGGTGATCTTGTCTGCCTTAGTTTCCTTTCTGCCTTGATTCCTAATGTGTCTCACCTGTGACTAATTGCCCTGCCTGCTTGTGTGTGTGTGTGGTGTGCCTCAGTATATATTGCCCTCAGTTGTATTCAGTCTTTGGTGTATATGCTAAGTGTTCTGCCTAGTGCTGTTTTCCCTGGATTTCCAGATTGTTCCTTTGTGTTTACCGTGCAATTATCTGCATTTTGGGTCCATGCCTCCGTTTCTGCTAGTACAACGCAACCCACAATGGACCCAGCAGACACTGTTTCTGATGAACTGGTGGACTTGGTTTGTGAGTTAGTGGAGCATGGGTCATAAGTTTCCTCAACACACCAGCCCTTGCTTCTCAGCCTGCTAGCAACCAGCTAGTCAGCTTCCACCAGCCTGCCTGTTTCCCGGCCTGCGAGCACTCCAGCGGCTAGCAGGAGATAACTGTTGTTGTGAATTGGTGCTATGTAAATAAACTTGAATTGAATTGATTGAACTTAAGTGCGGGGGATAGGAGCAACAAAGAGAAGTTTGAGAAAAACTGTCTTCTGTCAACCATGACAAAGTTGATGCATGGACATAACTAATCATACACTGCAGATAAGTCATGTTCCGTAGTAACTCTCGGCGTTTCCACAGAGAGGTCATTCTACCTCACTTTAGAGAACTTCTCGTTAGTGATGTGTGGATCGATCCTAAAGTATCTATTTCTATCTATCTATTTCCCACCATTGAGTACTGACTCTGGCTGACTGTTTTTACAGTCACATCTGGCTGTATTTTAGCTGTGAAGGTAATAATGTTACTCTGTGTGATGTGTGTGCAAAGACAGTGAAATACTTTGGCAACACTGCAAACTTCACTAAACATCTGAGATTACGTCACAATAATAGGATGATGTTATGAAGCGGCAGTTCTGAGCAGGATATTTTCATTATAATTAAAGAATATAACAGTAGTTTGACGTCTTGTCATTATGCAGCTGTTATTTTGAATTGGTAAGGCTATAGCTTACTCCTTATTTCTCTCATAAATACAGAAACGGGCGGGGGCAGGTCACACACACACACAATCCAGAAATAAAATATGTAAAAAGTATTGGTATTGGTATCGGCAATACCAGCCTGGGTATTACTTGGTATTGGATCGGATAGGAATTAAGTGGTATCACACATCACTTCAAAAATGAGATTAATTTATTTAACACACTCAAAAGTGTTCCAAACATTGTTCTACAAATTGCGGGGGGTGGGACACATATTCTATTTTGGATTTGTTCATGTACATAAACATTTATTTAAAGCTTCTTTCTTTTTACTTTTTTTTTTTTTACAGCATTATACGTTGAAATGTTGAATTACCATACAGTACCAAACACAAACCCCTCTGTCCAGAGCCATAAAATGGCGGTGCGCTCTCTCCCACCGGACAGTGGGAGAAACTTTCATTGTTATTGTTGATGATACTCAGTTATATCTATCGATCAAGCCAGATGAAACTCATCAGTTAGCTAAACTTCAAATGTGCCTTCAGGATGTTAAAACCTGGATGACCTGTAATTTTCTAATGTTAAACTCTGAAGTTATTGTTCTGGGACCCAAGCACCTCTGTGATGCATTATCTGAAGATATAGTTACTCTTGATGGCATCGCCCTGGCCTCCAGCGCCACCGTGAGGAATCTTGGAGTTACCTTTGATCAAGACATGTCGTTTAAGTCTCATATTAAGCAAATTTCACCCTTTTTTACACTTTTTTTCACCATGTAATATTGCAAAAATCAGGAACATCCTGTTTAAAAATGACGCAGAAAAAGTAGTCCATGGATTACTGCAATTCCTTATTATCAGGCTGCTCGAAAAAGTCCATTAAGACTCTTCAGCTGATCCAGCTGAGAGAGAGAGAGAGAGAGAGAGAGAGAGAGACATGCAGAGGGATCACAGACATGACAAAGGTTACCGAACACTAGATAACAGACAAGACAGAACCCCAAAACCTAACAGACCAAAATAACAGATAATAACGCTGACTAAACACAAAAGTACAAAACACGGCATGGCAGACAGGCAGAGTGTGACAAAAACTTTGCACCTTGCTTGTAGCGCCCCCTAGAGGTTCAAGTGAGTGAATTTTTTCGCCTGCCGTCGTCTCATGGGTCTAAACTAGTGACCATGGGTAAACTGAGTTTCGCATCTGTAGGCCGCAGTTTCAGTTTTAAGCTAAAACGTATGGAAGAATAAGAATCGGAAGAAGAAGAATAAAAACTAATACGATTACAAATAGGGTTTCCAGCTCCGCTGGTACTTGGATCCCTAATAAGAACTCTATTGGTGACATTTTAACATGCTCAGGGGCTGTGTAATAAATTACCTTGCTCAATCAGAGAGGCAAACATTTGATTAAACCTATTGATTATCACTTTTTCCCCTGTAACTGAAACAGTAACTTTTATTATTACAGGGTTAATTTGCTGCCTGTATTTTGCTATTCAGTATTTTAAAGGAAATGTTTCCATCTATAATCAATAGAAAACACATACCAACAATAAGCATGGAAGTATACCTTGTTACAAAACACTGTGCAAGCCAGTCTCTTGAGTCATACACCATCGTATTTCCTAACAGAAAACAGATGGAGACTGAAGCCCTAACTGAATAATGGTTAGTTAGGGCTTCAGTGGATAGAGTGAGATGTCAGCAGGGGGATGCACAAGTTTGAACCCTGTGAAATGTAAACTGTGCTCAAGGATTCTGCCCTGCAACAAAGAGAAATCTACCTCTTCCAAGAAACCTGTGACCCACCCCCCCCCCCACAGATCCTCACCTGCCTTTGATTTAGATCCAACACATCTCCCCCGGTACCACTCCACTGCCTCTGAGCTGAAACCAGGGAGGCTGAGAGTCAAAAAGCCTCTAGAGCTAGTCTGGTGTGAGCTCTACTTGTCTTCTTTTGTCTATTATTTAAAACTGGCAGCTCTATATTATTTTCTGTAATTTAGCAAAGTTGGGTAATTAAAGAAATAAACACTATCATTACACAGATACAACATGTTTATCAGTGAGCTTAGAAGTTTAGAAGTTAGAAGTGAGTTTGCCTTAACTCCCTTCTGCTACATAGCAGACAATATACATTAGAATAGAAGCAATGATAAAAATGGTAACAGAAATAAACTATCATCACTGCATCACTAGAGTTTAAGAGTCTGATAGCTTGGGGGAAAGTTGCTCTGCAGTCTGGTGGTGTGGCAGCAGAAACTTCTACATCTCTTCCCAGAAGGCAGCAGGGTGAACAGGCTGTGGCTGGGTGGGTACTGTCCTTTAGTATCCTTTGGCCTCTGCGTAGGCACCTCGCAGATATCACTGATGCTCAGGAGATGGGTACCAATGATGCAGCGGGAGAAGGCAATAAACACAAGCAACACAAGCTATCAAATGCCATAGTGAAATGGATAGCTACACACTGCATGCTGATTAGTATTGGGGAAGATGTCGGTCTTAGTAACGTTCTTAAAATCACAATATATTCGCTTGGCCCCGCGGGGTTGCTCTGTGCTCCTGTGAACAGGAGACCGCGAATAAACGGCAGGCACTCTATGGATAGTTACCACAGCAATGGCTGTAGCCTATTTAACTTAAGTTAAAATTATAGGCAACATGACTTTACCTGATAGGCCTTCATTTAGTTTTGGGGGGATGCTCTACCATGCAAATTCCTTCCTGTTGATGTCATATTTAGTAAACAGTAATAGATTCTTGAAACTCAAACAGCGAGGATCAGTCTCTCATGACCAGGCTCGAAGGCCATGATAAAAAGTGGGAAAGACACAGCGATTCAATTAGCAAGGTTTATTGTAACATAAGACAACCAAAATAATGCTTAATTTATGGGATAGGTTAGTCAGCGACATCAGTAGTGTAAGTGTGGATGAGTGATCGTGGTGTAGAGTGTTGTGGTAAAACAAACATGTGAACATATGAAAACCAAAAGGTGTAGCCGCTGGCAGGGAGGATGAGAGAGAGACATGATCTTGGAGGTGGAGCTTTTATCTCCTGTGGAGCACTGGGACCAGGTGTTCCTGATCTGGGAGGGACCACTGCAATCAGCTCAACAGAAAACCACATCAGCATTACTGAAACACATACACAATCAAGCCACACAGGGGCGTCACACTCGCTTCTACTGATTTGTACTCCACGCTGCGTACAAAAAGTTCAAGACAATTCAACTTTGGCAGTGGGCAGGTGTGTGCGTGAGGTGACCACTTCAACTCACTCTAACAGGGACACTTGCTACTGAACATAGACTGTTTCTGCTGCTCCCTGATAAAAGAAAAATGTTTCTGCTGATACCTGTTCAGAAAAAAACAAGAAATATATATATATATACACGTTAACCTGTTGCTCAGAAGGTGCCTGTTATGGTGATATGATCGTGTCATGACTCTGATGGTAACATGTTCTAACAAGCTATAAAAGGTAACGCCCTGGCAGTGGCAAATAGCTTTGGTTTTATATTCGATTAGATTCCATTAATGTTTAAGTTGAGATTTACAATAAATATTTTATTGCTACTGTGTAAAGGGAATACTGCTGGTAAAAAGCACCTTATTTGTTTAAAGTGTTTGGGAGCCACATGTTATTGCACTTTTGTTTACATAGCAGTACATTTAGATTAAAGAGCGTAATACACTATTTTAGAATTCATTATTCAATTTTACACATAACAACGCAATTAATCGCATGATTTTCTGTGATTAATTGCGATTAAAAATTTTAATCGTCGCCCAGCACTAAAAAATACATATTAGTAGTGAAATATTTGCGCATCACAGTAAACATTTGTGGATTCTGTGGGTTACAAATATTAAAGTCCAATAAAATCTTCAATAGAACAGGAGGGGGCTGAGCAAGCGGCCCTGGGGGGCTCCAATTTTGACCACAGGAGGAGGTGAGTCCACTAATCCGAACTGACTGGGGTTTGTTTGTGAGAAAGTCCAATATCCAGTTGCAGACTGTTGTATTTAAACCCAGAGTGCTGAGTTTGCTGATCAGTTTCATGGGGAGATTGTGTTGAATGCTGAGCTGAAATCCACAAACAGCTTTCTGATGTAGGTGTTGTTTTTCTCAAGGTGTGTGAGGGCTGAGTGGAGGGCAGTGGAGATGGCATCCTCTGTGGATCTGTTGGTTCTGAAAGCAAACTGATGAGGGTCCAGGCTGGCTGGGATGTTGTTCTTTGTGTGCTGAAAAACCAGTTTCTCAAAGCACATCATCAGAATGGGGGTGAGAGCCAAAAGGGTGATTATGACCACTGTCAGCAGCGTCAAATAGACAAAAGTTCTCTAATAAATGTTTATTATTAAAGATTTTAAGGCAGCATAACACTGCCACCACCTTTGTTTACCAGTAGTAGAGACAGGAATGTAGTACAAAATACAATATTTATTGGAAATACAAATTCATCTAAAAAAAAAAAAAAAAAAATAAAATAAAATAAAAAGGTACACCACCTGCAGAGAGCCCTCACAAAGGTCAACCCCTAATGGTCACTGGTGCCGCCCTACCACCCTAGGGAACTTTGCACACACTCTAAGAGAACAACTACAAAAATCACAGCAACCTTTACACTGCAAACTCCTGAGACACCATATAAAAATGCACCACATTTAATAAGGACCACTTCAAACCACAAGCTGGTCAGAACCACTTCTACCAATAGGGGGAGGCAGACAAAGGGGGACCCCCTTTGTCACCAGCAAGGGGTTGCCTGTTTGTGATAATGGACACCTCTAATGAGTGTCAATTTACTAAAAACCCATTTAAGATAACTCATATTAAGACTAAGACAAAAACTACTGACAAGACAACATATAACATCAGAAATGTAGAAGTTTAAAACTTATCTGCTTATCCGGGTCTCCCGCCAAGACCCCACCATGGGGAGTGGACATGGAATCTCCCGTAGATCAGGAAGCGCCCACAGATGCACTCAGTTCAGGTTCAGACCCTGGCTGCGGACACCCCGCTTAAATTGGCGTGTTGGCGTGGGAGGGTGTGTGGCCTCATGCAGCGACCGTCCGGAAAGCACAGCTACAGGCACATCCTAGATCCCGATCCCTCTCTACCTAAAGGAGACGCGTGCCTCCCCTCCTAGGAACAGACCCCATGCCTGACATCTTCACGGCCGGCAACACTAAAAGTTGCGAACAGCACTCTCCCGCCACGTGCCCAAACCACAGTAACAGACTGAAGCAGTTCAGTCTCTCTCTCAGGCCCCGTCGGCCCGTTCAACACACCCCTTCATCCCCATCTGATCCTCCCCACCCCCTAACACAGGTAAGAGTAATCAGTCATCACTACAAGGATTCTTCCCTTTAAGTGTCCACAAGGAGATGGAGACTCTCCCCACATTTATTCATTACAGTTCAAAGACGCAAACAGTCGCAGGACCATCAGCCAGTAAAAAGAAAAATTGTTTAATGGAGCAAAGGGAGCAATCTGGAAGGTGATGATAACAAAGAGGAACAGCTGTGCCACGTGGCAGCTAACCAAGAGGAATAGATGGGCATAACAGAACTGCTGCTAAATGCTCAAAATACACACTCCAAAATAACTACAGAGTGGGAATGACATAAATGTAACACAGTCTCAGTCATAAATGTACTCTGCTTCAAAAAGCTGGAAGCAAAACACAAACATACATCCCAGCCAGAAGTGAAGTGTGTATTTTGCAAACAATGAACACTAAAATGCTACAGCAACAATGACATAGGTCATGTATTGAAATATGAATCAGGGGATGTAAACTAGACACAAACAGTATCTGGTATCGGATCAGAACTCGGTAGATAGACAAAGCCCAGGAATCGGTATTGGTCATGAAAAAGTAGTATTGAGCCATCCCTAATGGGATTCAAATGGTAACAAAATAATCTTATCCCAAGGTCAATATATGAGATGTTTTGGAGCTTTCAATTGTATCCCATGCTATTTATCAGTGAATGGAATTAGATGGAATGACTTTTTAAAGTTTGAAAATTATATATGGGGGAAATGTTATGTTATATTATGTTATACAGTAGATGTGTGCCCAACTTATCAACTCAATTTCCCAGACATTTGAATAATTCCGATTGCAGCCAGTCATGTGAAGACAAACAGATGATACCTTACATTATCACCTACAGATGTATAGACTGACTTTACAAAATGTTGGAACCAAGTGATGTTATACATCATTTCCCCAAGTTTCATCCAAGTCTAATTAGCTGTAGATATTACATGATGGATAGAGGCACAGATGAACAAATATATGAATGAATGAGACAGACCCATAGACTCCCTGGCATTGTTGTGGTTTTACTGTGGGGAAAAACCAAAAGTATTCTCAGACTTTCACTCAGTAACAATGAGCCTAAGTGCTGCTATATTTAAACTCTCCTTCAAATGAATCTGATTAATGTTGAAAGTTCAAAGTTAAGAAATGAAATGGCTCTCAATGACTCCTTTCCTCTTAATTTTTGAAAAAGAAGGTTTTTTTCTCTGTCACAATTTACCTCTTCTTCAGTCAGTGGGAAATAAATTGCCCTGCTGCATTATTCTGCTTCCTCTAAGAGCTTGCTTTCATCTTTGTTCCCTCTGTTGTAAAAAGTGGATGCATGTGTTTTTTTAGATGGAAGCAGGCAGAAAGAGTTGCAAAATATGTATGCATAAAACCAACAGCATATTTTGTAGCTGGGAAAGTTGTGTTTGTGTGTTCAGTCAGAAAGATGTTATGAAATATATATAACCAATCTTTATGGTTTCCCCAGGATATATGTAACTTGTTCCCACTCTGCTCACTTGAGAGAGAGAGAGAGAGAGAGAGAGAGAGAGAGAGAGAGAGAGAGAGAGAGAGAGAGAGAGAGAGAGAGAGAGAGAGAGAGAGAGAGAGAGAGAGACAGACTTCATTATACTTGCGGGGACCAAAATTCTGGATCCCACAAGTTTACAGGGTTTTTGAGGATCAAGAGCTTTCACCATCGCAGCCCTCTCCCTCTGGAACTCCCTATCCATTCACATCCCTGACTGTACTGACATGGACACATTCAGATCACTTACCTCTTTAGATTAGCCTTTACCTCAAATAAAATTACATTTTACCTGCTGCTATTTGCTAGTTTTATGGTCTGCCCCGTTTTTCTGTATTTTGTATTTATGTATTTTATGTATCTATTTTTAATGTTTTCAGTGTACTGGTTTTTATTATAAAGTGTTTTTGTATCCTGAAAATTAAAATTAATTATTATTATTAAGACTTTGTTTTAGGGTTCAGTTTACAAATAGGTTAGGGTTAAGGTTAGGGTAAAGGTTATGGGTAAGGGGCAAGGGAATGCATTACGTTAATGACCGTTCCCCACAAAGATAGTGCCCCAAGGCTGTGTGTGTGTGTGTGTGTGTGTGTGTGTGTGTGTGTGTGTGTGTGTGTGAAGGTTAGTGCTACGGATCACAGGGCTGCATGGCCACAGCAGAGCTGAACTGTTGTTGACAAAGTATGTGACGCTCACATTAATGAACGGGCCGCCCGCTGGACGGCGGTGAAGGCAGATGTTGACAGGCAGGTTCCCAGAGGGCAGAGAGGATTAGCAGGTTAGATGCATGCACTCTCTGCTCTCTGCTACTCCTGTCATCTTACATCCAGCAGAGTATTACTGCTCCTGACAGAATGTCACTTGAGTCACTGACATATTAGCCTCACTGTGGGTCCCTGAAATGAGAACTATTTGTTTGGGCTGGTTTTACAGTACTGCATACAGCAGATTGGTTTATGCACACGTTGTATGATGTAAAATGTTTTACTGTATTACTTTAAGAAAAATCCCAAAAGTTTGTGTCCATATAAGGCATCATAGTTTGGAGACGGGGGAAATTGGCGACATGGATACGGAGGTGGTGATTTGAAGCCAGATTGTTTAATGATGTCTCTCACATATTTAATATTAAATGTTGTTTATAGATCCATGTTATCATAAGTGTTCAGGGATCATAAAGATTTTCTTGCACATGACGATGAGTAGCTAATAAACAGATTTTGATTCACTAGAACCGTGCTCATAGATCTATGTGCTGAACTGGGTCGAGTATTAGATAGACCGACCAGATGGAACCGCGCCATCCCAGTACAAATAAAGTAAAATTCGCAACAGCTTGTTACCTGCGGGAATTAGCCGACAGGTATGTTTTTTATATCAACAACAATATATAATGTTTGCCTTACCGCCTAAAGCCCCTTTTGGGAATAATATAATCCTGTTCAATTCTATCCTTAGATCTCAGATATCGCATTTGTCGCTGAATGCACTCATGCCTGCCGGCTTGATTGCCATCATTAATATGACTAGTCATTATATCAGGTTTCCTTTCACTGTGGGAGAACAGTCCACATTAAAAGCCAATTTGCAGCAATGTCTGGTTTCCCAAATGTAACTGGCGCAATTGACTGCACTTATACTGCTATAAGCGCTTCATATGACAACGAATAACAAATTCATCAATGTTAATAGAAAGCATGTGCATTCCATTGTTCAAGTCATATGTGACTTCGACATGGTCGAAATGTAGTGGCACGATGGTCTGGCTCAACACATAACTCTTTTATCCTGACACACAACAGTGTACGGAACAGACTACGGTATGTAGAAGTTGTAACCATTCAAGCGTGATATATAACCTTCAGGTGACAGTGGCTCCCCCCTCAGGTGCTGGATCATCACCCCATTTGCAAACCCGCTGAAATGTGCGACAATGATGCCCAGGATGCCTGTACATTCAGTTGAGGCGTGTGCCATCAGCATCCACAAATGCAGATGGTGGTGTTTAGATGCCTCAGGTGGCAGCAAAAGTCAACCAGGTGTGTGCTTTTCTGCACAACATAATGCATTCCTCTACCTCCTGCCCCCCCCCGCCAATTGCACTGATGGTCTCCCTTTGTGTCTGTAGGACAGCATCGGCTAGAACCCGGACACTTCCAGACGCACCATGCGCATGGGGACAGCCGGACACTCTGCGGCAGCTCCCTCTCCAGGAACCTCCTTGCCAACTACCGCTCCAGACTCTGGAAGAACTGAAGAACACAACGCCACATCACCTCACTGTGCTTTTTTCACGTCTACATTGTCAGCCATGTCAGCGTGACACTATGCCACACACACTGCTTCCCCGACAATGGAGGCTACACTCTAAAAAATGATTCACAGGCTTAGTAAATATCATAGTAATAAATAGCTGTACTAAGTTAATAAAATCTTTGAATATCGCTTTAGTGATTGTTTGAGTTGTACATACTAAAATAAATGCCTGAGATGAGATTTAACAGCAAATTTTTTGTTCAATTTACATTTATCATTAAGTTTATTTCACAAAATGAAATTAGTATTTGCCTGACAAATTAAATTTTTTAGATATCCTTAATATTTTTGGCAAATTTCAATCAAAATATTTGAGAATGGATTAATTCTAATGATTAGTTTCAAGAACCACAATTATTACTTATTCCAACTTAATATTATTTCAACTTTATCTACTACTTAATAAATTTAGTAAGTTACGCGCCACACATTATGCTAATTGTGCGGCCTCATGGGAAATATGCCTCTCTGCCTTGGCAACAACCAACAAGTGGCAGCAAGAGGGAAGGACACACCACAAGAAGCACCTGGAATATTCCCTGCAAACCCTGGTAAGCTAAAGAGGTGGTATTATGCATTTTGGCCTTTTCCCTACTGAGTTATCTCTCTTTTTTGTGCATGTAACAACAGGTTTGCAAAGTGAAAAAGCCCAAAGTCCAGCCCAAAGAGAGTTCCCATCTCCCACCGAAAACACTCTCTGAACCGCTTGAAACAGCTCGTTTGTAGTCCAGCCCTTCACTTCCTTTACTTGTGACGTCACAATGAAAACGCATCATAAAGCTTGCCAAGCAGCTAGTGGGGTCAGGCACGCCCTCAAACCAAGCTAGTCTGAGCGGAGGCCCTTTGGCTCCACTCGCCTTTGTTTGGTTTTCCATTGTAGAAATGTTGTACCTGTACCTGCTTCCAGGTACTTTTTCCAGGTTCCAAGCGAGCTGAGGGAAACTAAAATGTAACGTGAAAACACGACAGACTGCTGACTGGTCAGAGAGAATCGTCACTATTCACTGCATCATCATTGCGTGCGCCAGACAGAGAAAGCTTTATATTTTACAGTTTTCGTATGGTATTTCATCACTAAATCCACTTCTGAGAAGTTTTGAGGTGAGAAATCAGCTGTGTAGATTTCCAATATTGACAGTTTTACGAGAAGTGACGGCGGAACAAAAATGTGCTTGAATATTTTCGGAGTTGAGGAGCTCAGCAAGTTGCAGCGGGGGAAGCCTGCTGTGACCCGCGGGAGGAGCATGTGAGGCCGGCCAGCCGGCCGCTCACAGAGCCCTCTGCTCCCGCCGTCACACAGACCGCTGCAGCAACAACGGCAGGAAAACACAGCTGGAAGCTTTTCATACCGCTTATCTGTTAACGTTTTAACTTAAAAAAGAGAAAGCTGTGTGGATCGCTGGTGTGTGTGTCGCATTAAACAGTACGTCGCGGCAGTTGTTTGTGGCGTCGCTATGACAACAAGCTACGTACTATCTCTGGGTACTATCTGCAATGCAAAACGGAGCAGGGCTGAGTAGAGTCAAGTCTATTGATTTGTTTAGTCCTAAAAGAAGATGCAACTCCGACTCTGTTCGGGCCTGAGAATTCACAATCACAACCTGTAACTATTGGTTGTGAATTATATTTAAAATAAACACGGCAATGTAACTTCGGAGTTGTTGTAAACGTTTGCTCACACAGCTAAAGTTTTAGCTATAATGCTACTGTTACACCCGACGTGAAAGCTACTGAGCAAACGTTCAAATTGCAGCAATGAGCAGTATGAGAAAAATATGGTGTTTTTAGAAAATTAAACCATGTAAACCTGTTCTGGTACAACCCCTAAATTTTGAACCTGAAAATGAGCATAATACCACCTCTTTAAGTGTCCAGCTAGTAAAAGTTAATGAATAATGTTATTCACACTGGTGGAAATTTTCTGAAAATTGTCGTAGTCATGCTGTCATAGGTAACTTAAGTTAGAGGGTTTGCTGCATTATAAGGTAATGCTACTGTTGACAAAGAAGCTAACGTTGTTAGCACAACCATAACTAACCAAAAACTTTGCATGGTATATTCATGGTATTTTACAGCGCCTTATGAAAAGTAGAAAACGAAACGAACGTTAACGTTACAGTCTATGCTGGCTGCAGGCACACACAGGGCGACAGTTAGGAGACAGCCAAGTGAAAAGACGTTTTACTCGAGTTGAAAGTGGTAGTTCCATCTGCTTTTTCCACAGTAGTTACAACCACACCACTAAGCTAATAGAAATTTGCTGTGAACAAGGTGAAGGGAAAACTGTCTGTATGCAGTTTAACTGCTTATCAGGCTGAGACAAGCCAGTGAATCACCTGAGCAGCACATGTTGGAGCGGGACAGGATAAACAACTGATGATGTCTGGACATCATTTCTAATCTAAACTCAGTACTTTGATGTCATGAATATGTTTTATTTATTGACATTTTAGATCTTTTCCCCGTGAGTGTTATTGAGTGTATATAGTGACTTTGCTGTTGTAAACGTTACTGTTGCTGTGCTAGACACAAAATCTACTCTCATATTTAAAATGTTAATACATTCTAAACCTGGTCTGAATGTATTCTTTTTAAAAAATGTTAATGAAAATTAACCCGTATAACAAGCGGGCAGATTAGAGTGTGGATACAATAAAAAATATAATCCTAATCATAACCTCTGTGCCTGCCGCTTCACACCTGCAACTAGTCTGCTGTATGTTAAGTTTTCTCCAGTCTCTCTCCAACAGTTACATCATACATAATTACACAATTATTGCTCTGAGGTATTTTAGTATAGTAGTTTTTTGTAGCGGTTAACACAGAAGTTACAGACAGAAAACCTGCATGTGTTTTTGCAGACTTGAAATGATAATAGATTGTGTTGCCAGTTCTTTCTTTCTTTTTTCTCATCTTTCTCATTCAGGTCAGTGCAGAGTTCCAGAGGATCATCACACTGAATCTTGAGCCAGAATTCACGTCAATGTTGGAGTTGTATTCCCCCAAACAGCTGTCTCTGTCCAAGGCGAAGAAGGGTGCTGCAGGCAAGTGACATCGGGCAGAAGTGAGTATTCTCTCGTGGAGGGAGCCACTCTTATCTGTCTCACGTAATACTGTCAGGATATGAACGGTTTAATTTAACCGACCCTAGCTTTAACATTACTAGCATCCGCCTGTTCATCTGTGCCATAAGTTTTCCATGTTTTTTTTTTTTCCTTGCATCTACTTTGCATCCCTCTACAAATACCGGTTCTATGCTGCTGATGTTTCATTTATTCAATGTTAACTAAATTGAAACCATTTTGATAATAAAGTGGGTGCAGTAAAGCAAAACTCTGCTTGAATGTGCAGATTTTATTAGTTGTTTAAAGTCTTTCTGTTCTGCAGAGTGGAATCTTCATTCATCATTCAGCAAACACAAGAGGTCATCAACCGATGTCTCCTTGACCATCTGGGAGAAGATGCAAGTGCCTTGATGAAGGACTTTGAGGTTAGTAAAATAGTTTTCAAGATTTTTTAGTGTTCTTTTTTGAAGTTTTAACTAATTTATTCATTGATGACTGAGACGAGATCACAAACATGCAAAGGAGAAGCATAGGGAGTTAGCAGGGAGGGATTACTCTTTGTGTGTCCTTTTTTTGTTACAAGCAAAGAAAGTTATGGAATCAAATCAGGCTAAAAATTAGGATTCAACTACATATTCAACTACTAAGCATCAATTTGCACGTTACGCTGTACCTTGTTGTACAATGGCCTTAAGCTTGGCCTTAAGGCCAGAAGCTGACACTACATAAACTTTAGTGTCACACAGAGAATGAAAGTAGCACCTGCCAACCGCGGGTAACTTGGCCATCCGCCGCTTTGACGGACAGGAAAAATGCATAACAGAAAGTCACGTGTAGTAAGGTAAGTGTATTATGGCGATCAGCGCCTGCATTACACACACAGCCTTCAGCCCTAGATACCGCACACACACTAGGGTTGGGCTGATAGACGATGCCATCATCCATTGGCGATGTCAGATGATCAATGGTTGAGCAGGCATTGTGATTGTAAAACCCCGCCCCCAGCAATCTACAGTTGCTGGTCATATAATTAGAATATCATCAAAAAGTTGATTTATTTCAGTAATTCCATTCAAAAAGTGAAACTTGGATATTATATTCATTCATTAAATGTAAAATGTAAATGCAGTTTTCATTACACACAGACTGATTCATTTCAAATGTTTATTTCATTTAATTGTGATGATTAAAACTGACAACTAATAAAAATCCCAAAGCCAGTATAGAAAATTAGAATATTACTTTAGACCAATACAAAAAAAGGATTTTTAGAAATGTTGGCCAACTGAAAAGTATGAACATAAAAAGTATGAGCATGTACAGCACTCAATACTTAGTTGGGGCTCCTTTTGCCAGAATTATTGCAGCAATGCGGCGTGGCATGGAGTCCATCGGTCTGTGGCACTGCTCAGGTGTTATGAGAGTCCAGGTTGCTCTGATAGTGGCCTTCAGCTCTTCTGCATTGTTGGGTCTGGAGTATCGCATCTTCCTCTTCACAATACCCCATAGATTTTCTATAGGGTTAAGGTCAGGCCAGTTTGCTGGCCAGTTAAGAACAGGGATACCATGGTCCTTAAACCAGGTACTGGTAGCTTTGGCACTGTGTGCAGGGGCCAACTCCTGTTGGAAAATGAAATCTGCATCTCCCTAAAGTTGGTCAGCAGCAGGAAGCATGAAGTGCTCTAAAACTTCCTGGTAGACGGCTGCGTTGACCTTGGACCTCAGAAAACACAGTGGACCAACACCAGCAGATGACATGGCACCCCAAACCATCACTGACTGTGGAAACTTTACACTGGACGTCAAGCAACGTGGATTCTGTGCCTCTCCTCTCTTCCTCCAGACTCTGGGACCTTGATTTCCAAAGGAAATGCAAAATTTACTTTCATCAGAGAACATGACTTTGGACCACTCAGCAGCAGTCCAGTCCTTTTTGTCTTTAGCCCAGGCGAGACGCTTCTGACGCTGTGTCTTGTTCAAGAGTGGCTTGACACAAGG
>NC_060160.1:28470036-28475694 GCF_021292245.1 Micropterus dolomieu | reverse complement strand
GGGGGGGGGGGGTTGATGGACTTTGGGTTGGGGCTGCGCTGACCTGCCTCGGTGGGTGTGTGGGGGTTTGGGGCTCGGGGCTTTGGAGCCTCTGGGGCGGGTCTGCGCGCTGGGGGGGCTGGACCCGTCCTGGGGCTGGGCGGGGTTGTCGCTGACTCTGGGGTGCTGCCGGTGCTAGAGGGGCTCTTGCTATAAGCCCTGGGCTGGAGGGACCTGGCGTCCTCCTGCTTAGGGGGGTGGGGGACGGAACTGAATGATGGAGCCAGTCAGGAATCTGGTCCCAGTGAGGAGGACCATTCTAGCCTCCCTATGACCTCCTTCACCTTTCCCCCTTTGGTCATGTCTCACAACATACACCCTTAGGACTCTGGGGCACATGGCCGGGGGGGCTGGGCCCCTGTCCAGGGATGAGATCGGCCTCGGGGGCTGCTGGCTCTGCCTGCACTCTGGGGAGGGATGCCTCTGGCTGGGCTGGGGGACTGTTGGCCTGGTTCTTCCGCATTATCGTTCCCTGGCGGCGGGGAGCTTCCCGGCATGGCTTTCTGCTGTTCTTCCTTGGGGCGGGGTACAGCTTCCCCCGGGACATGCGGTCTGGGGTCCTTTGCAGTTTGGGGGGTCGCAGGGTGCCCTGGCTTCTGGGGGTGGGGGTCTCTGGGCGCTGCGCGGGTTGATCCGGTTGCGGTTTGGAGGGCTGCAGTGGGATTGTAGGGCGATTGTCGATGCATCTTGATGCATTGTGCTTTTTCCCTGGGCAGGGTCTCTGAATGGCTGCTGGACGTTTAGTTTGTGCATTGGAGTCTGGGGGAGGCATTTCCTCGTTGCCTTGGAGGGACCAGTTTGCGTCCCTGTTTTGCTTCGTTGGCCTCGGATCCATGCTTCCCCATTTCTCTGTCGGCCAGTTGTTGGACCCCTCTGGATACTGAGGTATATAGTTAGTTTTCAGGATGTGCAGTGTGGGTGCAGGGCAGGGCTGTGCTCCAGTTTGTTCTGGGCTTGTGCCTAGAGTTCTCGGCCCTTGATGGGTGGGTGGGTGGGTTGGTGGTGGCATGCAGCTGAGCTGGTTGATTTTGCCTCGTTGCTGGTTTGGCTGGTGTTGGCCGGCGGCCTTAGTTTTTTCCGGCGGTTGGGGGGACGACGGACTTTTATTGGCAGGTGCACGGTGACCTGTGCGGCGCGTTTGCTGCCGGGCTGGGACTTGCTGCTGGTGTTTCTCGCTGCTGGCTTTCGCTGTCGTGTTATTCTGCTCTCTCTCTCGTTTGCCCGACCTTGCACGTGGGATTCGCAGGGGGCTGCTGGGCATTGGGTGTCGCAGTGCGCGCGTTGGGCTCGTCGCTTGTGCATTGATGTTGATGATTGCGTCGTATTTGGGCGTTTTGCCTCCCACATAGACACAAATAAATTTAGGTTGTCCCTGGTAGAATTATTCTTGATTTTCTTACAGTTACTTATTTAAATTAATTGTCATTATTCCAGCTCTCGTGGCTGTGCTGTGTCGCTTATTTAATGTGCTGGACTGTTTCTTGTTTTCATTTTTCTTAGTCGTCTTACTATGTCAGCTGTTTATTGTTGCTGTTCGGCTGGTTGTCTTTTACTATTATTATTATTTTTATTGTTTGTTGTTGTTTTTCTCCTCCGCAAGCCCCCCTCTCTATTCTATTGCAGGTTTTGTTGCTTTCTGCAATTGGCGTTTCCCTCTGCTATTCCCTGTTGTCCCCACCTTCCATCCCCCTTCTCTTACAGGTGTTGTCCTTTCTCTGTGCTGTCTGTTTGTGCCCCCCCATCCCCGTGTCTGCCCCCCTGTCCGGCCCGGTGACAAATCAATACATAATTAAATAAATAATAAAACAGACAAAGGAGTATTTTAATACTCTCTTGTTAAAGTAAAATCTGTCTGGCACAATATGGTATCCAGGTCATCATACCCTATACCAGGCTGCTGGGCAGGACAGGTTTAAAAAAATAAATAAAATAAAATAATTTTTTAATGTTCAGATAATGTTTCTTTTTCTTTTAAAAAGAAGTACAATTCACATGTTTATAGAACATTTATAGAACTTTTATTTATCTAAATATTTTAATTTAAAGATTTTCTAGTAAGGTTCACAGACATTGTTTAACAAGTACAATCCACATGTTTACATATGTTTATTACAGTGACTTTGAATTATCTTAATACTGAGTGTGGTAAAGCCACAGATTTGTTTATTTATTTCTGCAGTCTGCACTTTAGTTGTGTGATTTGTTACTGACTTACATATCAATGTTTACACCAGGGTTATGACAGTGCTTTATGTTGTCATGGTAATGCTTACATGTTTACAAGGCTGGAAGTTCAACAAATCAGTCAATATACTACTGTGATTCAAGTACATAAAGAAATGAATCTCCTAATTTCATCATTACATAGGTCTGGCCTACAGAAAAGAATAATTAATGTTTAATCTAACCTAAATAATACTATTTTGGTCATACTATACACTGATTTTTTGCTTGTCTTTGTTGAATATTGCAGAAGAGAAAGAGATTTTAAAAAAATAATAGTTTTAAATCGCAATTTCAATATTGGTAAAAAAAAAATCGCAATTAGATTATTTTCCAAAATCGTTCAGCCCTAGTGGGAAAAGAAATATGGTTTTGCTGGCAAATTGACTGTACCAGAATGTACTAAATTAGTGAAAGGGATATAAAAGGTAAAGATGATAAGAAAAAGTAAAAGACAGAGGCGAGGGTGTGGTTAGGAGAAGCAAGAAGCGAGACAGGTGAAAGAAAGAAACAAGGAAGAAAAAGAGACCTTAGCCTTAGTGGATAAGGAGGACAAAAGTCGCCACAGCAAATAGGAGCGAAAGACATGTACAGCCAGGACCACGTCCAGATCCCCCACCACACCCCTCACTTTCTGACTTAGTAACTGCACAACAGCCAGACCAACAGACTGTGACTCTTAGAGCAGGAGATAACAACGATGATGTAATGTACGTGTATAGACCATGGACAGCTGAAGATGGAAAGAAAGCTATGGGTTCCCATTTGTGCGAAAAATAAGTTGGCATGCTGTCTATGTCGATGGGTCACATGACTGTGTCAACTCAACTTGCTTTTGTCGTCTGTTGCCTTGTCATCTGACTGTGTTGTCTTGCTCCGTCTTTGCTCAGACGGAACTCAGACTGATAAATAATTGTACTAATTTTCAAATAATTATTTTGATTGTTTGATATTTTATTGTTCTTAAATTTCACATTTGATACAGATTTTTTTAAATCAATTAATAATAATAATTTTTTGTCCATTAATACACACACACACATGTGTTTTCGGTTTTATCTGTGTATTTTATTTAAATTTTTAATAATTTTTGTGATAATTATATCTTATGTTGTGGTGGCAGCCCGGCTGACAGTGAGTGTCCTGTTTCTTTCTCCTTTAGCCTGCCTGTCTGTGTCTCCTCCTCTCCCCCTGCTCCTGTACGATCCACACCTGTACCTCGTCAGCCACCTCCTCTGCCTGCCACACCTGCCAGCAATCAACTCCATCCCTGCCAGTATTTCACCTCCAGTTCTCCACACAATCTCCACTTGATAGTCGTTGCTCCAAACCTGGTGCCACTTGTTCACTCAAGCTCTTGCGTAACCTGCATCATCTTTGTTTTCCTGTTCTTGGTTTTCCCCTCTGTCTTCCCTCCATGTTCACTCACCTCCATTCTCCGCGTCGTTTGACTGCGCTATGGTTGTTATCCTGTTCTGTGGACTTATTGTGTTATCAACTTGACCAAATTTCCCAGCTAAACAAGGGGAAAGTGGCAACAGGGGCTAGATTTTATTCTATTCCAAAAAAAATCTGGTCTCTGTTTTAAATCATTCTCATTACAGTAAACAAAAAACTGGGATTGTGCTATAAAGATGGACACTAGACATAAGTTATAGTTAACACATAGTTAAGACCGGTTGTTTAAGGGGGCTTTCACACCTACCTCGTTTGGTCCGAACCAAAATTTCAGGTGTGAAACGGACCACGGTCCGTACCAAATTTGGTCCGACGAAAAGAGGTAGTCTCGGTCCGGATCAAACTGAACATGGTTCAGTTCGTTTCTAGTATGAAAGCATTTTTTGGATGATTCGGACTTTCAGACTCTTTACAGGATGGTCTGGTTTTCCCCGTGTAAACCGGAAACAACCGAGAGAAGATGACGAAAATGAGCCGCGGTAGCACTTTGGGAGAGGAGGAGACAAAGTTTTTAATTGAAATATGGTCGGACGACATAATAAAAAGTCAACTGGAAAAAACGTACAAAAATGCGGACACTTTTCAAGTATT
Organism: Micropterus dolomieu; assembly: GCF_021292245.1. NCBI lineage: Eukaryota > Metazoa > Chordata > Actinopteri > Centrarchiformes > Centrarchidae > Micropterus > Micropterus dolomieu. The sequence goes on along the minus strand of NC_060160.1, from coordinate 28,471,383 downwards.
TTCGGAGAGGATGGTAGAGAGAGGGTATGGGAGGACGGGAGAGCAATGCCACCTGAAGATAAAGAAACTGCGGCAGCAGTATACAAAGGTGTGTGATGCCATGAGAAAAAGTGGTGCGTTGACAAATGCGAAGGACAAGTGTCCTTTTTATGACGACCTGGAGAGCATCCCAGGCACTCACCCAACAAGCTCACCCTTAAAGGTGGTGGAGTCTTCCCCACCTGCTTCAACTTCAAGTGCATCTACTGATGAGGCCAGTGCCACAGAAAACACTTACGAAATTGTTGAGTACTTAACATTTACTAACTATTCAAAGGTAGCCACGTTTTCTTTGGCTGTGCTTCTCATTTATTTCATTTCATTTTCATTTATTTCGGTTTGGTCATTTACAGATCATTCAATCAAATCATTCAAAACATAAACACTATAGATGACCAGGTGAAGGCAGAAGCTAAAGCTTATTGTGCCTGCCCTTAGCTTTAGAATCATAAATGCAACTCATTAATGACAACATCTGTTCGTAAAATTAACAGTAACACATTAGTGGACCATTGTCCACACCAGAAACAAGCCTATTTAATTAATTTTCATTCTAATAAATATTTTTCCAATGTTATTCTCTTGTAGATATTTTTAAACTGAAAAATAGACATGGCTTGTTTTAACTCATTACAGCAACTATTCCACAATTTAACTCCTTTATTTGATGAACAGTGTTCTCTTAATGTAGAATGTACTTGTGGTTGATTAGATATACATAATCCTCTAAGATTATATTTACTTTCTCGCTGGGTAAATAATAATTGCAAGCATTTAGGAGTTTTATTATATTTGACTTGATAAATAAACTTTAACGTATACAAATCAACTAAGTCATAAAACTTTGAAATGAAACAGTAAATTACTTGGTGAATTATAAGGTGCATAGTTAATTAATCTGATAACCTTCTTTTGTAATAGGAAAATTGGATTGGTTCTAGTTTTGTATGTATTTTCCCATATTTCAATACCATACGTTAAGTATGGTGTGACAAGTGAACTATAAAGTAAATGTAATGCATTTTTGTTCAAAATATATTGCAACTTATACAAAATTGCAATCGTTTTTGATACTTTCTTCTGAACGTTAAAAATATGCGGTTTCCATGTCATTTTACAATCAATAATTACTCCAAGGAATTTTATATGATTTACTCTTTCTAATGCATTATCATTAATAGTAATCCTGATCTCATTATTTATCTCTTTGTTACTAAATACCATAAATTTAGTTTTATTTAAATTTAATGACAATTTATTCAAATCAAACCAATTCTTTAGTTTATATAATTCTTTCTCTACCACCAA
>NC_060160.1:28459948-28469936 GCF_021292245.1 Micropterus dolomieu | reverse complement strand
TGAAAAATAGACGTGGCTTGTTTTAACTCATTACAGCAACTATTCCACAATTTAACTCCTTTATTTGATAAACAGTGTTCTCTTAATGTAGAATGTACTTGTGGTTGATTAAATATACATAATCCTCTAAGATTATATTTACTTTCTCGCTGGGTAAATAATAATTGCAAGCATTTAGGAGTTTTATTATATTTGACTTGGTAAATAAACTTTTAGTGTACAAATCAACTAAGTCATAAAACTTGCAAATTTTTTATTGATGAAACAGTAAATTACTTGGTGAATTATAAGGTGCATAGTTAATTAATCTGATAACCTTCTTTTGTAATAGGAAAATTGGATTGGTTCTAGTTTTGTATGTATTTCCCCATATTTCAATACCATACGTTAAGTATGGTGTGACAAGTGAACTATAAAGTAAATGTAATGCATTTTTGTTCAAAATACATTGCAACTTATACAAAATTGCAATCGTTTTTGATACTTTCTTCTGAACGTTAAAAATATGCGGTTTCCATGTCATTTTACAATCAATAATTACTCCAAGGAATTTTATATGATTTACTCTTTCTAATGCATCATCATTAATAGTAATCCTGATCTCATTATTTATCTCTTTATTACTAAATACCATTAATTTAGTTTTATTTAAATTTAATGACAATTTATTCAAATCAAACCAATTCTTTAGTTTATATAATTCTTTCTCTACCACCAACACAAGCTCTGTAAGATTTGGGCCAGAACAATAAATTGTTGTATCATCCGGGAAAAGAATAAAATTTAAAACATCCGACACTTTACAAATATCGTTTATATATAACAAAAATAACTTGGGGCCCAAAACAGAGTCTTGCGGAACGCCACAATTAATTCTCTGAAAGCAGGACGCAACTCCATTTAAATTAACATACTAAAAACGGTCTGTTAAATAATTTTCTAACCAAGAATATACATTTCCCCTAAATCCATATTTTTCCAATTTATATAATAATATTCTGTGATCGATGGTATCAAAAGCTTTCTGTAAATCCAAAAAAATGTAATTTTTTATCTACTGATTGTGATATAATTTCTACCATTTTAACAACTGCCATTGTTGTTGACCTATGAGCTCTGAAACCAAACTGATATTCATTCATTATATTATTTACTTCAACATAGCTATCTAATCTTTCAACAAATAATTTCTCTAATATTTTTGAAAATTGTGACAACAGAGAAATAGGTCGATAACTACAAAACAAATGTTTGTCGCCCCCTTTGTACAATGGGAGAACTTTTGATATTTTTATTTGTGTTGGGAATATACCAGTTTTAAAAGATTGATTGCAAATATATGTAAATGGATAAATAACATTTTCAATAATATTTTTAACCATAAACATATCAAACCCATCATTATCAATTGACTTTTTATTCTTACAGTCTTTCACTATTTTCAATATTTCATCTTTATTAGTTGGGTTTAAAAAAAAATGAGTTTGGACTTTCATATGTAACCCCAATTTCCATTCCATTGTTTGGAATGGGTACAATTTTCTTTGCTAAATTATTACCTATATTTACAAAATAATCATTAAACTCATTAACTATTTCCTCTGTACGACGTATTGTATAGTTGTCTTTATTAAAGTAATTAACACTATCCGTATTACTATATTTTTTATGTATTAAATCATTAAGTACCTTCCATGTTCCCTGAATATTTTGTCTATGTTGTATCAACAATTTTGTGTAATAATCTTTCTTACTATTCCTAATTATATTCACTAGTTTATTCTTATATGTTTTATATTTGCTTTCAGCATCTTGAGTTCTGGAATGTATAAATTTTCTGTATAATAAATTTTTCTTCTTGCAGGACTTTATAATTCCTTTAGTAAACCACGGTTTCTGCATATTACATTTATATGTTATCGTTTTAAATGGGCAGCATTTATTATAAATTTCTAGTAATCTCTCCAAAAAAATACTATAAGCTTCATTTGGATTTTCATAACTATAAATCTCATCCCAGTTACACTTATTTAATTCCATTTGCAGTGTTTCAATTGCTTCAGATGTTCTATGTCTCACTGTTCTTGAAAATATGGTTGGACCTAGTGGTGGTTTAAACACATTTTGAAAACATGCAAAGACAGGCAGGTGGTCACTAATATCGGTTATTAGAATACCTCCATCAATTTTGCCAACGTCATTTGAAAATATATTATCAATTAATGTTGCTGATACTGTTGTTGTTCTTGTTGGCTTTGCTATTACTGGAAATAATGTACTATTATAAAAGGCATTAATAAATTCTGTGGTCTTCTTATGTCCCCCTGGATTAAGCAGGTCAACATTAAAGTCACCACAGACAATATTTGTCTTATTTCCATTTGAATTGAACATGTTCCCTACAAATTCATTAAAAATATCCAATGATGAACCAGGTGTTCTATATATACAATAAACAATTATATTCTTTTGTTTTTCCATACGAATCTCAACAGTAACACACTCTAATATATTTTCAATAGTGATTGACCTACTAGCCATTATATTACATTGCAGACTTGAGTCCACATAAAGAGCAACTCCACCTCCTCTCCTATCTTTTCTATTCATTACAAACATTTGATAACCCTCTAATTCTACCTCTGCTAATTTATCTTCGTCCAACCATGTTTCAGAAACAGCTACAACACTAAATTTTGGAAACAGGTTCAAATAATCTTTGATTTTTGAAAAGTTACTCCACAAACTTCTACTATTTAAATGTATTACAGAAAAGGCATGTTTCATATTCACTCCTCTCTTGAACTGTTCTTCCGTATAATAGTGACAATTTGGCTGACTACACAAATATTTGTCCGGATCAATATCTCTTTCAACGTCATACTTGCTATAATTTATATCATCTATCTCAACACCTAGATGTAATATATTGTCGTCATCATCAATATTACATAATGCCATTTCTAAAAAATAGACTAATGGAATTTAAACAAACATAAACTAAACTAAATACTCTACAAGTCTGTACAATAGTTCTCATGTCCAACAACAAAAGAAGTAAATCTTCATAAAGTTCATCACCCATTTTCAAAGAAAATTGTAATCGTCTTATCCTGAAGAGTAGTCTGATCGACGACATTGGATAGGTATCTCATACAGTTTTCAATTAAAGTTACTTAAACTGGTCCAAGTCTTTTGTTTCCCTTACCATGATCACCTTTGATTCTTCTGGCAACCCATTTGTACAAACAAAAACACGACCATTTCTGGTCCATGTCGCCTGTATCTTCTTTTGTTTCCACAAACTCCTCGCTTGTTCTTTCTGGTAAGGTGTTCGTTGATGTACACTCCACTTACCCTTAGCTTGCGTGCTTGTCGCAGTAAGTCATCCTTGCGCTTTCTGTTCGCAAAGCGAATGACTATCGCCGGAATGGCAGGCTTTTGCTTACTGGGAAGCAGGTGACAAGCCGATATATCCTTCGTGTCAATGATGATGTCCTTTTTTGCAAGAAAAGATTCCACTTGTTGCTCCAGTGTTTGTAGCTCCTCTACCGGTGCGTTTTCCCCCTCAATAGCGCGTCCAGTGCCAGCTGCAGCTACTCGGGCATAACTTCGGTGCTTAGTTTCCAATCCATTAATAATTACTTCGTCTACTCGCGTATGCTGTTCTAGGTCATCGATTTATACTGTCATACTGCAAAAATATTTAATTCAGCGTTCATTATTGTTTCAACAGAGTACAGCGTATGTTCTCAAAAACACAAACATAGCCTATGAACTATGGTGTAGGCTAATTGATAAGAAAACGTTGAAAACAATCATTTTTATCATGATGATTAAATTGTATTCTATTGTAGATTAATGCCAGTAGTATGCTATGCTATATATCAGACGCTTGCATACATATTTAATTCAACAAAACTCCATTTTATGTTACAGGAGGAAATTCAGCTACCAGCAATGAAGAGGAAGCTGGGCTAAGGACCGCAGCCCCTTACCGTAGCAGAAAGAGGAGGGCCAAGGATGATGGAAGAATTCAGGAGTACAAGAGGTTGCAGGATGAGTTCAACAATGCAGGAGACAGGAGAGGGAGAATGCCACTCTGGAAAAGTGGATGAAAATGCAGAAGGAGATTGAGGAGAGGCCCTTCAGGATGCTGCAGGAGGAGCATGCAGCCACAAATGCTGTGTTCATGAACTTCATGCAGACCTTAATGCAAAGCATGTCTCACCACAGCTAAGCTCTACACCATGCAGTATCCTGGGGTCCCCAAAATCCCCAATATCATCCACTACCTCCAGCTCCTGGACTGGGTTGCACAGCAGTCTCCACACCTACCAACTCTGCAGGCCCAACCTACAAACCCATTTGATCTGAACCCACGTGTCCTGTATCAAAATGATAGTGGTGAACCAAGTGAGAAGCAGAAAAATTTCTTTAATTGTAATTTATTTTCAGTTATGCAGTTATGCACCCAGCACTTTTCATTTGCCCAGCACTGTATGCTGTATTTGTGATGCTGTGTTTTTACTTTTCATTTGACCTTCTATACAGTATAGCTGTATCGATTTTATATTTTACATGGCCAAGTCTGTTTGGAGCTGAAAACAAAAACATTTATGCAGAGACGTTGAAGTGAATGTCACAAGAGCCATATTTTCTCAGTTAATACCTGTTTGGCTCTGTTTGAGTCTGCCTTATGTCTTTGGTGCTAAAGTTGATCCCTGAAAGTGTTAATATTGGGAAAGTTATTTTATTTTTCTATAATAAATGTTGACAAAAATGTAACATTGTCATCTCAACTTCAGAAACAACATACTAAAGTGAGATGTAATTACGAACAAAACAAGATGAAGACAACTACTTTACCAATAAACTTCAGTAAAATAATGATTAATTTCTTGTAGTCAGTTGCAAAACAAAACAGTCAATAATGATTGAGTTTGCAGAACAAGCATTAATGCAATACAAAGGCTCGAATGCCAAAACAATATTCATACCTACAATTGTGAAAAATGAGCACATAATGCATTTCTAATATTTGCCCCACTCTCACCACCAATGACACGGTCTGCAGGGTCTGGTCTTGTATCATGGTCTTCATCGCCAATGTATTCTTCATTGTGACTCTCACAAAAATTGTGAAGGACACAGCAGGCGAGGATGATGTCACTGAATAGAGTAACATGACAATCACATCATTTCAACAGGCACCTCCACCTTCCCTTCAACCGTCCAAAAGCCCTTTCCACAGTCATTCTGGCTTGACTCAAACGGTGATTGAAAGCAGATTGTTCTGGTGTTATCCTTCTGCCCTCCGGGTATGGCTTCATTAGCCAAGGTAGGAGTGGACACTCCTAGTATCACAAGAGGTACCTCCGTATCCTGAATGGTTTCTTGCCATCCTGGCAAGAGTGTTCCTTTCTGCCCTCGTTCATAAAGAGACGAGTTTGAGAACACGCAGGCATTATGAACCCTCCCAGGCCAGCCAATGTTGACATCCCAAAATTTCATATTATGGTCCACAACACCTTGCAGGATTACTGAGTAGAAGCCTTTGCGGTTGTAGTAGTCAGCTGGGTTGTGAGGTGGTGCCAGAATGCAAATATGGGTACCATCCACAGCTCCTGCACACTGAGGAAACCCCCACCTGTCACTGAATCCTCTGACTATTTCTCTGAGTTCTGCAGCTGAAGGTGATTGTAGGTATTGTGGCTTTAAGTTGACGGCAGGGGCGGCTGTGGCTCAGGAGGTAGAGCGGGTTGGCCGTTAATCGGAAGGTCGGCGTGTCGAAGTGTACTGAACCCCGAATTGCCCCTGGCGGCTATTCTGCCAGTGTATGAGTGAGTGTGACTGGTGAATGCAGATGTAGTGTAAGTGGTCGAAAAGACTAGAAAGGCGCTATACAAGTACGGAGCATTTACATTTACGGCAGCGACAACTTGTTGGGTGAAGACACAAGCATTTGACATTCCCACACCAAAGAGGTGAGAGATAGATTGGAGCTCGAGATTGGTGGCCAGCCTCCACACGCATATTGCCACACGCAACTCCACCGCCACTGCCTGCCGATATCTTGTATCCTGTCAAGTCAGCCTTTGACGAAGACTGTCACAGAGATGATGGAAGGTTGTTCTTCTCATTCGGAAGTTGAGCCGCCAATCTCTCTCTGTCCAGTTGTCACATACATGCTGCCACCAAGCACTACACCTTGGCTGGACTCAGATGTTCCTGTAAAAGATGAGAAAAAAAGCCATTTATGTTAATTGCAGATTTTAATTTTTTTATATAGGGTGGCCGCCCACCCTGAGCCATGGTTCTGCTCGAGGTTTCTGCCTCTTAAAAGGAAGTTTTTCCTTGCCTCTGTCGCCTAGTGCTGCTCTTGGTGGGAATTGTTGGGCTTCCGTAAATATCATCACAGAGTACGGTCTAGACCTGCTCTTTTATGAAAAGCACTGTGAGATAACTGTTGTTGTGATTTGGCGCTATATAAATAAAATTGAATTGTATTATGTTGACATTCTGACATTTAATTTTAAATTTTAAATGATCTTGTTGGATTTCTATGCACGGAGAAATTTGTAGCATGTCTCAACTAGCTATGAATTTTAATAAATTTATGAGAATTAATACCCAATTATGAATTTTAATATTCAGAAAATATCAATCCATAAAAAGCTCTCGTTTCGAAAAAGAAGGGGCACCACCGGAGTTGTTATTATCCTAGAGTCTCCGGACCTCTAGGTATCTTTCAATAATTATGCAATTATTCACCAGTGATCAGTTAGTTAATAATCGCTCAATTGTCTTAAATCAATCAGTCAGTCTTATATCTAGAGGGTCAATTCTCTTGGCAGGGACGTAGAAATAGGCAACACACACAATTCCTTGATTACAGTGAATTTATTAACTAACTAAAGCAATATAAAAGGGTGGTTAAATACATCAGGGAAATAAACAATGGCTAAACAATGAGAATGGAGGTTCGATTGTGGGAAGCATTTGACTCATACAGCAACTAACGAACGCAATTAGATGATAACTCGGTTAAATTTGTCTAGGGGTATAAAGATTCCATATGCTGGACTAAAGAAAAATGGATTAGCAACGATTGGACGTCACTGACCACAGAATGTAGGGTTTTGGTCTTACTGCTTGTGTTTCTTCCCGCCGGGTTGCTGGTAAACGGCCTCACACTGGCAGAGTCCGTGCGTTCTCGGTTAGGTCAACTTAAAGCTGTCAGCCAGTCACTTTCTCTGCCGGGGAATTTATCCGGGGTCCGTCTCTGGAAGGTTTAAGTCATCCTTTGTTGTTGCTGGCGAGCCATGTGTCGTTGTCTGACCTCCGTGGGCTTATCTCGACGTATAGAGCTTAAAAAGAACTAGGTCGTTCTTGAATTAACTAGTGTAACTTAACGGACTGATAACTTTTAACAAACGAAAACAAAGAAGAGGAAAAAATAACACTTCGCGTGTTTAGCTTCAAGCGAAACAAAGACTTCGTTGCGCTGGTCGAATTCTTAAGGCGTTGCCGAGAAAGGTGCCGAAGCGTCCAGGGAGCAGAGCGGAAGAGAAGAGAGAGAGAGAGACGTCGTCTGTCTGTTTGTGGTCTGGGGCGTGGTTCCCCCAGGGGGCAGTCCTTCGTTCCCAAAGGGAGTGTTTCCGGTTTCCTGAGGGACTGTCTTTCTAAACTTTTAACGTCTATAAAAGAAAAGAAAATCTATTTGCGCGTATTATAATCAAATATTTTCCACAATCAAACCTCAATGGTCAAACAGTTGTACCGTTCTAAGTTAAGCATTTGGTAACAGGAAAACACTTGTCAAATTATTGGTCATGATAAATGAGTGACATTTATACATTAACGGCATTTCCGACGATGGTATGTAATACTTGTAACCACTTGGGGGAGCTCAGGTTACATGAGGAAAGCTTAGATTAATCCAAAACAATCTTTCCTTAGGAACTATTTCTTTATCATCATTTCTAAAGGAATTGTGTGAGAAAGTATTGTGAACAAGCATTGGTTACACATAAGATGACGGAGTGTCATTAATCTTGCTGAAAATAAAAACACTGCAAAAGTAACTTATTTAGATTCTTTTCAGCAATAATATCAACAACAGATGGCAACAACATGGTAACATAACTACTCAAATAAAGGCAAATGTAATCAAGTAACTAGAGATTAGATTATTTAATTAAACAGTTAATGCTTTGAGTCTTTGGAGACAGTCTTTGTTTATACAAAGTTCAGGGCTGTCCGTGGTGCTCTGGATTTTGTCACATCTAGGCGTGACGGAGTATCCCTTTGATGAGGTAATGAAACACAGAGCAAGGTCAGTTGCCACGGTTACGTGTGTGTGTGTGTGGGGGGGGGCAGTTTAGGGTTTCCTGCTCCCTTTTCACCTTGGCCTCTCCCATAACATAGGTGCCAGCCCCCGAATGATTGCTTTCAGTCTTCTCCTGCTTTCCTGGCGGCGGCGGTGATATGACTTTCGCACAACAAGGAAGTTCATTTGGCAAATGTGAACTAACATTAGCCTGGAGTACAGTTGGTGTTGCAGGTAATAATGCCATAATAGCAACAATACAGCGGCAACAATATGCATCTGTTCATTCATTCTGGCCGAAGAGTATTGTTACCCGCCAAATTGACAACACGCTGACGCCAGACGCACGTCCGTTTACAGACCAATCGATGTCAAGTATGGATGATGACGACAGAACGCAGGTCTGTGTTGTAAAGTCCTTTAGTGCGCTTGCATAAATGCAGTGTGAAACCAAACCAAAACTTACTGAATGTATCAAAATGTATCAAAACATGAACTTTGGTTCGGACCTTGGTGCAGACTTTCAGTTGTGAAAGCCCCCTAAGAGTTACTTAAGTGGGAGCCACTTTGCCAGAAAGGCAGTAAGGATCTCAGAAACTGAAAAATTATCTTTATGAAAAAACAATTGTTTTCTGGTTCCTCTTCATGGGCTGAACTGACAAGCAATTAACATCAGTGTTTAGGGACAAATAACACATTTTGAAATAGCAGTTCATGATCAATCATCACTACTTTTAACCAAAGACAGAAAAAATGGACTATTGTCTCAGTGTTTATTTGTGTCATATTAACAAAGCAAAATGGTTAGACTATTTTTGTTTCACTCTTGGCATTGCTGAAGCTACAGTCAATAGTTTGATGGAACACACAATACAACTTTTACTGACCAGCAGACCCACCAAATACATCTGCTATATGAAATTTACTATCAACCTTTGTGGAAGTGTGTCCCCGTTACATAAGATATACAATCAAAATTAAATTCTGTAATAATATTGGGAGTGCAGCATTTTACAAAAAGGGTATCACAGGGTACCCCCCAGGATCCTCCTGTCTTTATTTATATAAAGTGAAACATAAAATTCAGGTGACAATTCAAACAGAAACCTTCTCAAAGCATTTATTTGTTTTGTTTTTTTTAACATTTCTTGTTGCAAGCCATTTTTCATAACATATTTAACAAATGCTTTAAAAAAATACAATATTATACATTTTTGCACTAAGAACTCTTATGGTGTGAAACCAAAAATACAAAATAAATTGTGCAGTTTGAGTTTTTACAATTAGTTACACCATGGCTAGATAATGTAATGTAATATAGCCTAATGCTTAAAAGCAAATTGCTTCAGTGTTTATTCATCCTGTTCTGTTTTTGCTTCTAAAGGCTGCTTGAAATCACGCATCCTCACGCACTATTGCAACAGCCTCTTCACAGAACTCAGCTGCTCGGCTCTTAACTAGGACAAGAAAATACGATCATATCACCCCTGTTTTAGCCTCATCGCGCTGGCTCCAGACTAAGAACGAAAGGTGACCAAGCATTTGCTGTCAAGGCCCCGAGGCTCTGGAACAACTTGCCTGAGGAAATTAGGCTAGCAGCGTCGGCCTCTCCTTTGAAATGTCATTTAAAAACTTACTTTTACCTGAAAGCATATC
>NC_060160.1:28457839-28459928 GCF_021292245.1 Micropterus dolomieu | reverse complement strand
TTTTTTTAACATTTCTTGTTGCAAGCCATTTTTCATAACATATTTAACAAATGCTTTAAAAAAATACAATATTATACATTTTTGCACTAAGAACTCTTATGGTGTGAAACCAAAAATACAAAATAAATTGTGCAGTTTGAGTTTTTACAATTAGTTACACCATGGCTAGATAATGTAATGTAATATAGCCTAATGCTTAAAAGCAAATTGCTTCAGTGTTTATTCATCCTGTTCTGTTTTTGCTTCTAAAGGCTGCTTGAAATCACGCATCCTCACGCACTATTGCAACAGCCTCTTCACAGAACTCAGCTGCTCGGCTCTTAACTAGGACAAGAAAATATGATCATATCACCCCTGTTTTAGCCTCATCGCGCTGGCTCCGTTTGTTTTAGGATTGATTTTAAGATTTTACTCATTACTTTTAAGGCTATTCATGGCCTGGCTTCTGATTAGATTTTAGATATTTTAACTCCTTATGAGCCTTCCCGTAGTCTAAGATCTTCTGGCAAGGACCTCTTGTCTATTCCTGGATCCAGACTAAGAACGAAAGGTGACCAAGAGGCTCTGGAACAACTTGCCTGAGGAAATTAGGCTGGCAGCGTCGGCCTCTCCTTTGAAATGTCATTTAAAAACTTACTTTTACCTGAAAGCATATCCAGATTTTATCTGAGCTGCCAGTTGTTTTACTATTCTTGCCCTACCATTTTTATCACTTTGTTTTCCTTGTCTTATCTTTCCTTATGTCCTACTGAACATATTCGCTATACTCTATTATGACCCTTGTTCTTTAATTTTGTATTTTATGTGTGATTTGTTGTGAAGCACTTCGTACTCTGTTTGATAAGTACTATATACAGTGAGGAAAATAAGTATTTGAACACCCTGCTATTTTGCAAGTTCTCCCACTTAGAAATCATGGAGGGGTCTGAAATTGTCATCGTAGGTGCATGTTCACTGTGAGAGACATAATCTAAAAAAAAAAAACAATTTATGATTTTTTTAACTATTTATTTGTATGATACTGCTGCAAATAAGTATTTGAACACCTGAGAAAATCAATGTTAATATTTGGTACAGTAGCCTTTGTTTGCAATTACAGAGGTCAAACGTTTCCTGTAGTTTTTCACCAGGTTTGCACACACTGCAGGAGGGATTTTGGCCCACTCCTCCACACAGATCTTCTCTAGATCAGTCAGGTTTCTCGGCTGTCGCACACGGAGTTTGAGCTCCCTCCAAAGATTCTCTATTGGGTTTAGGTCTGGAGACTGGCTAGGCCACGCCAGAACCTTGATATGCTTCTTACAGAGCCACTCCTTGGTTATCCTGGCGGTGTGCTTCGGGTCATTGTCATGTTGGAAGACCCGGCCTCGACCCATCTTCAATGCTCTAACTGAGGGAAGGATGTTGTTCCCCAAAATCTCGCAATACATGGCCCCGGTCATCCTCTCCTTAATACAGTGCAGTCGCCCTGTCCCATGTGCAGAAAAACACCCCCAAAGCATGATGCTACCACCCCCATGCTTCACAGTAGGGATGTTGTTCTTGGGATGGTACTCATCATTCTTCTTCCTCCAAACACGGTTAGTGGAATTATGACCAAGAAGTTCTATTTTGGTCTCATCTGACCACATGACTTTCTCCCATGACTCCTCTGGATCATCCAAATGGTCATTGGCAAACTGAAGACGGGCCTTGACATGTGCTGGTTTAAGCAGGGGAACCTTCCGTGCCATGCGTGATTTCAAACCATGACGTCTTAGTGTATTACCAACAGTAACCTTGGAAACGGTGGTCCCAGCTCTTTTCAGGTCATTGACCAGCTCCTCCCGTGTAGTTCTGGGCTGATTTCTCACCTTTCTTAGGATCATTGAGACCCCACGAGGTGAGATCTTGCGTGGAGCCCCGGTCCGAGGGAGATTGACAGTCATGTTTAGCTTCTTCCATTTTCTAATGATTGCTCCAACAGTGGACCTTTTTTCACCAAGCTGCTTGGCAATTTCCCCGTAGCCCTTTCCAGCCTTGTGGAGGTGTACAATTTTGTCTCTAGTGTCTTTGGACAGCTCTTTGGTCTTGGCCATGTTAGTAGTTG
>NC_060160.1:28454091-28457739 GCF_021292245.1 Micropterus dolomieu | reverse complement strand
ACCATAGGCAGTAAGATATGACCTCCTGTACATATGGACAAATAACGTTCACATGAAACAGGGACATAAAATGCTCATGAATCATGGATGCATGTGAACGCAATGAAGTCCACGCGGATTAATTGGGCCGCACACTTTAGGGTGTAGACTAAACTAGCCCTAGGGTGTGAGACTCCAGAGATTTGCCGTCAGAAGTCCCGCCTTGCGCTGCAGCGGTGACGTCACTAAAGCTTATCATAGGACTGCTGCTTATTATTATTATGCCTTTCTTACATGTATGATTTATTTTTGGCTCACTGGATTATACAGTAGGATAATCAGGTTCATAAAAAATGTTTTCTTGTTGTTGCAGCTGCAGATTGAGACCAAATGACTGCGCTAGCCCTGTTGGAAGAAGCATATAGAAATTTTACTTGTACAAATATTCATAGCATTCCGCTCTGCTCTGCTAAAACAAGTTTGTTTTTGATGTTAGACTTATCCAGCACAGAGCAGATTTAGCTGGCCAGGAAGTCACACACAGAACAGGCACAACGCATCCTTTAAATTTCAAAATAAAACACTGTGCAGACTCCAAATTGTAAATCACATCACTATATCAAGATTACAACTAAAGCACAGTTGTTTATAGCCAGACTTGAACTGTATTAACTTTTTTCCTGCAGGTTACAGGGCAGAAAGTAAGACATAAAATTAAACACTTTTAAAAAAGACACCCTTTAACTATGTAGCCTACTCACCCATGGTAGAAGCACAAAAAAATCCAAATAAAAGCAGGACAGTGTTGAACCAAAATAGACTTTGGTTTGAGTCTTTATCAGCTTTTCTCCTGCGGTAAGTGTATTGACTCATTTCTGGTGATTGTGTGTTGGTAACGTGTTTTGCTGCTCTCGCTAAATACTAGTTCAGTTTGTTAGATTTGTGACTGACCTGAAGCACACAGCCATAGATTTGTCATTACAGCGGCTAACTGTCCGCTAAACACTTATTCTCACAGTAGTTTTGCCTAAACACAGTTCTTTCCATCTTTCAGCGACTGTCGTTTAATCTCATAGTTGTTCTCGAAAGTTGTGGTAGCTAACGGTGTGAATCAGTCAGTTGTTGGGAAAGAAAACAAAACATCTCTGACGTGCTACTAACAAGCTAACGTTAGCTGGGCGACTCAGAATGGGCAAGTGTCTGAAGTTCAGAACGCCAGAGATACGGACAAGTTGGCGGATGAGGCTGAGGGGCAGTGGCCCTGAGGTTAGCACAACAAACGGCTATTTACAACAGCAACGGAGAAACAGTTGTAAATGAGACGAAGACCGTGTCGGCGTTGCGCTTCTATTGTAGGGTAAGCTTATGTGACTGGAAACACCCAACATGCTAACGCACATTAAATTTACATGACCCAGGTGCGCCATAACCGGGAAGAGGAAAAAACAAACCGGAGCCCAACCCCTCATCCCGCTGCTTACAAGTCAATACTACTGCATTTCAATAATAATAATAATAAGCTTTATATATATATATATATACACACACATACAGTGAGGAAAATAAGTATTTGAACACCCTGCTATTTTGCAAGTTCTCCCACTTAGAAATCATGGAGGGGTCTGAAATTGTCATCGTAGGTGCATGTCCACTGTGAGAGACATAATCTAAAAAAAAATATCCAGAAATCACAATGTATGATTTTTTAACTATTTATATTTGAATGATACAGCTGCAAATAAGTATTTGAACACCTGTCTATCAGCTAGAATTCTGACTCTCAAAGACCTGTCTGCCTTCAAAATGTCCACCTCCACTCCATTTATTATCCTAAATTAGATGCACCTGTTTGAGGTCGTTAGCTGCATAGACACCTGTCCACCCCATACAATCAGTAAGAAGTCTAACATCAAAAACAAACTTGTTTTAGCAGAGCAGAGCGGAATGCTATGAATATTTGTACAAGTAAAATTTCTATATGCTTCTTCCAACAGGGCTAGCGCAGTCATTTGGTCTCAATCTGCAGCTGCAACAACAAGAAAACATTTTTTATGAACCTGATTATCCTACTGTATAATCCAGTGAGCCAAAAATAAATCATACATGTAAGAAAGGCATAATAATAATAAGCAGCAGTCCTATGATAAGCTTTAGTGACGTCACCGCTGCAGCGCAAGGCGGGACTTCTGACGGCAAATCTCTGGAGTCTCACACCCTAGGGCTAGTTTAGTCTACACCCTAAAGTGTGCGGCCCAATTAATCCGCGTGGACTTCATTGCGTTCACATGCATCCATGATTCATGAGCATTTTATGTCCCTGTTTCATGTGAACGTTATTTGTCCATATGTACAGGAGGTCATATCTTACTGCCTATGGTCGACAAGTGTTTTAAAATAATATTGGTGTTTACTGTGGTAGCATTCGTAAAAGTGTAACTCTTTGATTCTAAGTTAATTAGTAAATTACCTACTTGAATACTTGAACCTGAGGAAAGCCATGTAGAATGGGGAATATTCTGTTATAACACAAGTTCTGCTGCTATGCCTCCAATCCAATTAATAAAATGCATAGAATGAATACTGGGGTCCTGTCAACCGATTCTAACAGATGTAACGGAGTGAATGGTCAACACGAGTCATCCACTACAGTTCTCCATTTTACTACACATCATATCACTATACTCTTTTGTGTTCCGTTTTCCCACACCAGTAACAAATAAGGTCTGACTATGATAGACCACAGCTTCATCTGAATGGTTCTGTTTATATCCCTATGACATCCATCCAAACCCACACAAGTTATCAGTATGTGCCTATCAAGATCTTGTACAGAGCTGTTGGTTGAAACGCCGGTTTGGAGCAGATCAGCCTTAAAGAGGATCAAATGAGGTCATCTTACAAGGTGTTAATCAGATAATCAGAGCTCATTAAAGAACTGGGGTTAGATGAAAAGGGGGGCTGCTCCCTGAAGGCTTGCTAAGCGGAGAAGATGACGCCGGCTGGCGCGCAGGGCCATTTTTGCATCTTCCACCTCTACCACCAGGCCACAGTCTGATCTTGTTTAAGTAGGGGTGGACTGCCAGTTCTGTTTCCCTTCTTTTTCTCCTGTTAACTATAGTTAGGAAGGTCAGTTGTTTGTGGTTGGTTTGTTTGATAGGTTAGCGCTGATTTCTAGTTAGAGGTGTCTTGTTTGTTATGTTGGCCTTGGCTCACGGCTACTTAACGTGCTAACATAAAGTTCAACCCACCAACCTCAAAATAAACACTGAATGAACAACAAAATGCCGAAACTTACAGATTTCAAGTTATAAAAAACTGATCACTGACTTGCTCAGCTTACTTACTCAAGTGAATCACTGGAGCTACCTGACCTTGAGAAAGACTCAAAACATGAAGAAGAAAGAACTTTAATTTAAAGTGCTAAACAATGATATGAAAATAAACATACTGAAGGACCAACAACAACAAAAAAACAGAAATGTGCAAACTTGGGAGGAAAAAAAGGATGAACAGAAGAAATTAAATTAAAGCTGCAAGCAGCATTGGATTGGTTCTCATGTTGTGAGGCATATTTACTTTTTAAATATTGGCGCTTTTATATCATTCCAAAAATCGGAGACTGCAAAATCCCCGACTCCATGTACTCTACAAAGAGCTCATAACAGGGTG
>NC_060160.1:28444296-28453991 GCF_021292245.1 Micropterus dolomieu | reverse complement strand
GACAAGTGTTTTAAAATAATATTGGTGTTTACTGTGGTAGCATTCGTAAAAGTGTAACTCTTTGATTCTAAGTTAATTAGTAAATTACCTACTTGAATACTTGAACCTGAGGAAAGCCATGTAGAATGGGGAATATTCTGTTATAACACAAGTTCTGCTGCTATGCCTCCAATCCAATTAATAAAATGCATAGAATGAATACTGGGGTCCTGTCAACCGATTCTAACAGATGTAACGGAGTGAATGGTCAACACGAGTCATCCACTACAGTTCTCCATTTTACTACACATCATATCACTATACTCTTTTGTGTTCCGTTTTCCCACACCAGTAACAAATAAGGTCTGACTATGATAGCCCACAGCTTCATCTGAATGGTTCTGTTTACATCCCTATGACATCCATCCAAACCCACACAAGTTATCAGTATGTGCCTATCAAGATCTTGTACAGAGCTGTTGGTTGAAACGCCGGTTTGGAGCAGATCAGCCTTAAAGAGGATCAAATGAGGTCATCTTACACGGTGTTAATCAGAGCTCATTAAAGAACTGGGGTTAGATGAAAAGCGGGGCTGCTCCCTGAAGGCTTGCTAAGCGGAGAAGATGACGCCGGCTGGCGCGCAGGGCCATTTTTGCATCTTCCACCTCTACCACCAGGCCACAGTCTGATCTTGTTTAAGTAGGGGTGGACTGCCAGTTCTGTTTCCCTTCTTTTTCTCCTGTTAACTATAGTTAGGAAGGTCAGTTGTTTGTGGTTGGTTTGTTTGATAGGTTAGCGCTGATTTCTAGTTAGAGGTGTCTTGTTTGTTATGTTGGCCTTGGCTCACGCTGAAGTGCAATTTAGTTTATCACTATTTGTTTCATTCTGTTAAAAATAAAATCACGATTTATTATTTTACAGTAGTATAAGTTGTGTTCATGTGGCTCCGTGGGACTTGGGGAAGATAGGGTAATTTCATGATAGGGCAAGGCAGCACAGTGCATCCCATGATTTTTAGGATCTCAGTATCCACAATTAAAACTATCCCATAAACATTTTTTTTAAATTGGCTGTGTTCACTTTCTCCTTATGAGCCGGAGGTAATTAACGTGGTGATGAGCCATTGGTTGAGTGGAAAACAGAGGAACCAATGGGCGGTACAGATGTCAGCACCCCAGAAACCAGGAAGTAGGCGGGTCTTCATTCCCCAGGGACACAGCCTACTTGGTAGAGGTGAGACAGGGAAAAGAGGAAACACAAGGGTGACAGCGACAGCCGTGACAGTTAATACTACATAGATTTCCCTTTTTTTTCCACAAATGTGGTGACACAAATGACAGGGGGTTGCCAGAGTAGTTAGAGACTGTCCAGTCACGGCAATACATTATTGTTCTTGCAGCAGAGGGGGCTGTCTGTAACACAATCAGCTGGCAAGCTGCAGTATTTCAAAAGTTCCACAAAAAAAAAATAAAGTCCTATCTACTACTGTGGTTATTATACAGTGTATGCTTGAAATTGGACTTAACGTCCAAACAACTTTCCTGTTAAATAACATTAGCAGGTCAACAATAAAGGCTAGCTACCTTAACGTGCTAACATAAAGTTCAACCCACCAACCTGCAAAATAAACACTGAATGAACAACAAAATGCCGAAACTTACAGATTTCAAGTTATAAAAAACTGATCACTGACTTGCTCAGCTTACTTACTCAAGTGAATCACTGGAGCTACCTGACCTTGAGAAAGACTCAAAACATGAAGAAGAAAGAACTTTAATTTAAAGTGCTAAACAATGATATGAAAATAAACATACTGAAGGACCAACAACAACAAAAAAACAGAAATGTGCAAACTTGGGAGGAAAAAAAGGATGAACAGAAGAAATTAAATTAAAGCTGCAAGCAGCATTGGATTGGTTCTCATGTTGTGAGGCATTTTTACTTTTTAAATATTGGCGCTTTTATATCATTCCAAAAATCGGAGACTGCAAAATCCCCGACTCCATGTACTCTACAAAGAGCTCATAACAGGGTGTAGGGGCAACCTCTACGTGACTTTTCATGTGTTCGCCTCAGGGAACCTTCTCTGGTTCCCACTGTTGTCGTGTAGAAATTCCAGCTGCGGCTGGTAGGGAAACCCAAGGGGGGGAATAGTGTCTGATCCTGAAGCAAAAATCAGAATTTGCTGCAGGGTGACAGGTCGAGTTCTCTACAGGAAGCAAAACAGAAACAAAGAAACAATATGTATGTCATCACTTCAAAACAGCACAAATGTAAAGTGAGAAAGACATGTAATGTTGAATACAATAGTTTTATTGTATTCTATCACAGTAAGCATTGCATAATAAAGAAAACATACCATCAACCTCCAGGAGCCAGTCTTTCCACCACATGACTGTTTCTCCCGCCTGCTCCTGTTACTTCCTACCTCAGAAAACTGAGGAGAAAACAGCTCTACCAGGTCCTGCATGTCAAGTCCTTTGGAGCCTCCAACAAAGAGGGGCTTCTTTACTTGAAGATGTTTGGCTATTGCCTCTGCAACTACAAGGGCTTGTAGCCCATCCACCAACCTGAGAGAACATAAGTATTAAACTCCAAAAATGCAGTGTTTCTATTCAAAAATAAGTCAGTCAACAAAATTCCCACCACCTGCACAAATTCCACCTTGTCTTGGACACAGGATTGAGGCCATATTTCCTGATTTAGCCTTGTTTTTAATTACATTCTGACTTGTCTAAAAATCCAAAATCCCCTGTTCACACACCTGTTACTTGTTACAAGCATGGATTATCAGGCTGCCTGAATAAGTCCCCTAAGACTCTTCAACTGATCCAGCATGCTGCGGCACAATGCTGGACAAGAACCAGGAAAAGAGTTCATATTGGACTCACCTACAGCTCTTAATGGTCAGGCACCATCTTATCTTAAAGAGCTCATAGTACCTTACTACCCCACCAGAGCACTGCGCTCCCAGAATGCAGGGTTACTTGTGGTTCCTAGAGTCTCCAAAAGTAGACTAGGAGTCAGAGCGTTCAGCTATCAAGCTCCTCTCCTGTGGAACCAGGTTCCAGTTTGGGTTCAGGAGGCAGACACCATCTCCACATTTAAGAGTAGGCTTAAGACTTTCCTCTTTGATAAAGCTTATAGTTAGGGCTGGCTCAGGTGAGTCCTGAACCATCCCTTAGTTATGCTCCTTAGTTGGAATTCCAACTAAGGGATAACTAAGGGAAGGGAACTTCCAATGATGCACTGAGCTCCTCTATCCTCCTCTTGCCCTCCATCTATATGCAAACTATCCCATTGTGCATGTTACTAACTCGATTTATCGATCATTACTCCATTCCTGTTTTTGAAGATAAATGTCATGGTTGCATTTATATCACCACTGGATTTAAATGGAGGCTCTGCTCTTTATTTATTTCAGGCTTTACGTTGCATCTTGGTTTAACCTAGGCCGGGCGTAAAAGTGACTTATGAATAGCGGTGGTGCTCAAAAACAGTTTTGGTATAATAAATAAGTGAAAATTGGAGGCCTGCAGTGTAGTTTAGGTCTCCCTTACTTTTGAGACCTAAATATTGTATAATATCTGTAGAACCTGCATGTAGGCCTGGGCTGACTCTGAAAGTATCAGGAATGTTTGTCTGTCTTATTATTATTATTATAATTATAATAATTATTAATATTATTATCATATGTGGCCATTTTGCTACAGTTACACTTGGGACGTTTCTTTTCTCCGTGAGGGGGAAGAATTTTGAAAAGTTGCATGGCGCTGCAGAGAGCCCCCAGCTGCAGTAGTGCATGGATCATGCATTCATCCAGCCAGATGGAACAATCACGAACCGTTCACAGCGCGCCGGTTGTACTAGAAACACAGCCCGTACCGGAGACGAAATGGGGTGGACCAGGGCCAAGGAGATCGCGGAGCGACTGGCCCGCTGTGAATGGTTGGTGATCGTTACCTCTTGCTAGATGAAGTCTGACTCTCCTGAATTTACGCATGGATCCATGATGAAAGAGAAATATAGAAATTAATGGCAATAGAGCATGTTGTCAATATTTTAGAGACTCCCCAAAATATCACAAATCATGCTTTTAGGGGAGCTGATGTCTTATTTAGGGGAGGTAAGCTCCCCCTGGCTCCCCCGTAGTTTGCCGCCTGGATGACAAGACAATTTCCTAGCTGACATTAGCTCTAACCTATAGATTATGGTACCAA
This sequence comes from Micropterus dolomieu, assembly GCF_021292245.1. Taxonomy (NCBI): domain Eukaryota; kingdom Metazoa; phylum Chordata; class Actinopteri; order Centrarchiformes; family Centrarchidae; genus Micropterus; species Micropterus dolomieu. The sequence goes on along the minus strand of NC_060160.1, from coordinate 28,449,792 downwards.
AATAGTGTTAACTTTGCTAGGAAATTGTGCCATTCACCTTATATGTATAAAATTAACTACAGTGATTCTGTGACTTAACAAATTCCTCATTAATTGGAAAACAAACTTAGCTTCTGTTTTCCACCTACTCGCTTTGTCTCTCCTCCACAATGCCCCCCCATCATCCGAAATGACTATTGGGGGTCTGTAAAGAACAAAATAACAATGTACATTCATAGTATTGTCTAAATAGGTCATGACACCTCTTAGGGTCAAGGTTGTGTTTATAATATTTTCTTTCCATACAAATGCTTACTTAAGCTTCTTGGAAAACTGGAGTCGCTTCTATTTGCAGGGTAGGCTGAGCAGGCTGACAACAACTGGGAGAAGTTTTAGATGGGTTTCAATTTATTTCCACAATCCAAAATCATGGCCCCAAGAAGTCTAAATATAATCCATTAAATCAGGATATGCCATTATTATATATGGATATGTCTGCAATAATTTTCATCTTCTACAGTGAGATGGCGTTAATCTTTCAAAGATACAATACTCACGACAGTTAAGAATGACAATAGGAGTTACATAGTAAATATACTACAAACATACATATAATGTTAAAGGCAAGTTTGTTGTTACTGTATGATAGAAAATGGGGTTAGACATTATAAACAGACTAAAAATTGCAATTGAATTTAACATCCCTTTCAAAGATATTCCATCCTTTGTCTACTATTTTATGGGCCAAGGCTAGAAAGGTCTTAGATACGGGCAGCGCCAAAATAAATATCTTTCTGCACAAAACAATTAATAATGACTTTTGATTGTCATAAAACAACACTTATGTGAACTTTTATACCACAAGAGGGTGCACTTCACCTCTGCATTTTAGTGAACATACTAGCTAGCAGTCTGGGAGAAATTATTAACAAAACATATATTGTCCAAGCATTACACTTTAAATGATTAATGACAATATTGCTATGGCATCTTAAAATATAACTCCAGTACAAGGACAATGTTGTACCACCTGAAAAATGCAAGTACTCACTGCTTGAGCTTGAACATCGACTACATTTCCCCAGGATTGACGACTGCGCCTTTCAAATCATCCATCCATCCATCCATCGTCAACCGCTTATCCTGTGTACTGGAGCCAGTCCCAGCTGACTTTGGGTGAAAGGCCCTTTCAAATCATTACTACCATAATTTCAGACAATGAGATCCTATGAGAATTGTATGAAAAGCTGCACATTCCAGAGAGCAGACTAAACGCAGGTTGTCAATAACACAAAGTTTAAAGGTAGCTAGCTAGTAGATGACTTAACACTGTGAAATCATGTCGTAGACCATATTCTGACATGGCTTTCCAGGTCACAGCGGGGAAAGTCCTTGTCACAATTCAAACATCTCTCCATCACAGCAGGTGTCAAATATATCATTGCAATTAATAACTTTTAAAAGACAGTAATTAATTTACGGGACATTGGGTTACCTCCTCCACAGACGGACAAAGGGTAAGTAATGGAATTATATACAGAGGTGCCCTCTTGCTGTCCACAAAACGTCGCAGGTACTCTATACTATACAGGATCTTGCCTCTGTCACTCTTCGCAAGCGTGTACCCACCAGCATCATGGAGTGGTGGGAAGGCCTTGTTTAAATCTTCTGTGAGATAGGCGTGATCACCTATTTTGTTCAGAAAGGTTATCATCTTCTTTCCTAAACCACATTGTTCCAAAAAATGAGCCTTCTCAGCATTTGGCACAACAACAGCATCAGGCCGTGGGAGGCACACAAATAAATGTGTCCGTGGCATCTCCCTTTTTCTCTTTCGTGATATGCCTCTCCATCCTTCCGAACGGGAAATTGTGTAAAAAGCTTTCATTCCTCTGGGTATTTGAGGAAGAACAAGCAGAAGAGGATGGCCAGGATGCAGGTGGAGGTGCAGAGGACGATGAGCGGTATGGAAGCGATGGCACAGAGGAGGATGACTGGGTTGTCAAAGGTGTGGAGGAGGAGGTGTTTGCCAACAACTCAGCTAGCAGAGAGGTTGTCCTCTTCATGTGCTGCAGCAACTGTTGCATGTCATCTAAAAAAAATAAAATCACAAACTCTAAGATCTTAACATTGCTAACTACTGCCTTTTAATATTCTAATTCCACTATGGGTACCCCAGGAGGGGCTTGGTTTAATAAATGCATTTTTGACGGATTACATTATTAATTTTCTATTTTTCTGGAACCTTTGGTGAGCCTACAGTAGGCCTATTGTATGGAGCATAGTTGTCAAATATGTGAAGGGGCCACTTCCTGCCCTCAAAACAGGAGAGAAACTTGTATGAGTGAATAAACGCGGACACTAAGGGGAAATGAAAGTTTCTAATGGGATAACATGAAGCCCTCTCCTCAACTATCACAACATAACACAGCTGTTATGGACCTGAAAACTTTTATTATTGATTTATATATTATATTTGCACAACATAAAAAATAAAACCTGTTGATTAAAACTGAACATCATAAATTTGAATAGACCTATAACCTACATTATGACCGTAAAAAGGCTACTGCAGTTTCAAAATGATTAAAAAATTTAAACACATCAGTACAAAGTTATACTCACAATTGCAGCGTTTTATCATCCATTCTTGGGCGTGTTAAACAAATATTTAAGTGTGCAAGATGTGAACTGTCGGAGATCCGCTTCTTTCTTTGCAATTTTGGCGGTTTGCAAAGACTCACCCACCTGTGTCTCTGATCTAAGCGGGCCTATGTTCTGACCCTGCGCATTCCGACAGCGGAATTTCAAATGTAAATGCAAAGTTGTGGAAAATAATGTACATTTATTTAGAGTGAGTTCAAACAACTTAACCTACTGGTTAGTGATGCACTTAAGTCTATAGGACTTGGCCTACTAACCAGTAGGCTATTTCAGATACCCTACTAGATATTTTGGTAGAAAAACAAACATTAAAATTATTGGACTTATCACAAATAACAGTCATTACAATATCAGTCATTGTTTACTAGAATTACAAGGAGAGTGGGAGAAATGATCTGTGGAGGAAGGAATAGAAGGGAAGTGATGGTAATCTAAATATTTACGTTTGGACACAATAGGCTAAAGAGTGGACTATACTCTAAATAGGTAGGCTAAACATAATAGCCTACATCCAGATGTCACACATGTCTCCAAACTAATCAGTGGAACATGTTATAATACACTTTCAGAAATATGAGGAAATCTGTGTGCTTGTCTAAACCTCTGAAAGAGACACACACACACACACACACACACACACACCCCAATACACTATGGGTTTAGAGGACTTTTTCATTTTTGAATATTTCATTGAATTTTTAGTTAGTACTATCACATTTAAAAAGTTAATATGTGTGATGTCTTTTTGTAAATAAAATAAGCGACTTTGCCAATCTAATGAAATTATTATCCTACTTGCATTTTGTTAGACAAATTTTGATGTTAAAATTTTAAAATATTTTGAGCATACAGACAGAAAACATAAGAGGTTATATGGTTTCAATGCCATGATTACAAAAAGTAGGCTACAGATATTAATCTTTTAAAACTTGGATGTAAAAAGTCATTACATTGCTGAATCTAATTCGTCACTTTTAAGTGGACTTCTTTCACCTTGGTGTGACTGGAAAGGAGATAAGACTATTACAGTACTGCATTTCAGCTCTTTGGGCCAATTTTCATGTCATAGCTCACATGAGGACCGGGCATCGGGCCTGTGTTAGGCTTCTCCTTTATGTTAGACATCCATCAATTAAAAGATACTATAATAAGCTGGAGATTGTAAAACAAAGATAGAAGGAGGACTTATAGGTTGGCACGCGCACACACTAACACACACTGCTGTCACACTGCCTTATTTTCCGGGAGTAGCCTTTCGCAAATATGCCGGCTTGCTGCACTGTATGAAAGAAAGGATATGGAGCCATTTGAATCGACTCTGACTGGAAGCAGTAGTAACCATTTAAACTAAGTAAGTATAGTGATCGTGTTTTTATTGTAGGCAAGCCAAATATTGATTTGAGAGGCTAACTTAATAATAATAATTAACTCAAGCTACTGGCCTCTTGGTCATCACTTTAAAAAAACAAACTTTCATTTTAGCAAACACAAAATTCTGCAAACATTTTTCTAAAAGCTCTTAATTCATTATCAAGTCACAAAGTAACGGAGGACTCCTATGCTAGTTTCAGTCCCTCCCAAATCGATCATCTTGTTGATAGTGCTGCAGGCTCGCTGCGAATGACACTGGACTCTGTAGCCCCTCTAAAAAAGAAAATAATAAAACAGACAGTTAGCTCAATGGTATAATACTCGCAAATTAAAGCAAATATCGCAGAAACTTGAGAAACCCTCCGTAATGCCAGAGCAGCGTACTACTCGTCATTAATAGAGGAAAATAGGAACAACCCCAGGTTTCTTTTCAGCACTGTAGCCAGGCTGACTGTCACACTCTGCCTGTCTGCCATGCCGTGTTTTGCACTTTTGTGTTTCATCTAGTGTTCAGTAACCCTTGTCATGTCTGTTACCCCAGTGATCCCTCTGCATGTCTGTCTCTGTTTTCCCCTGCTCTCTCTCTCTCTGCCTCGTTAGTCTCATGTCTGTCACCTGTGTTGCTCCCGCCCTGCTCGTTAGTCCCTGTGTATATATACCTGGTGTTTCTGTCTTGTCTTTGTATGTTGTCACCCTGTGTAGCAGTGTGTTGCTCCTGTTGCCAGCATCACTTGTCGTGTTTTCCTGCTCATTTTGGTTTTCTGTTGGACAACCTTTGTTTTTGGACTCTGTCATCAGCCACTCAGTTTGTAAGTGTGCTCACCTTTTGTTTAATTAAAACCACCGAACTATACCTGCTTCGCTCTATGTCCTGCGTTTGGGTCCTCCAACCTGCTTCACCACACAAATCCGTGACACTGACAGAGAGTCACAGCTCTATTGAGCCACATATTCCCATAGCTCTCAGTAGTTACGACTTCATGAGCTTCTTTAATGATAAAATTCTAGCTATTAGAGACAAAATTCACCAAGACCTGCCCTCAACTGGCACCGACTTACACTCACCTAAAGGATTATTAGGAACACCATACTAATACTGTGTTTGACCCCCTTTCGCCTTCAGAACTGCCTTAATTCTACGAGGCATTGATTCAACAAGGTGCTGAAAGCATTCTTTAGAAATGTTGGCCCATATTGATGGATAGCATCTTGCAGTTGATGGAGATTTGTGGGATGCACATCCAGGGCACGAAGCTCCCGTTCCACCACATCCCAAAGATGCTCTATTGGGTTGAGATCTGGTGACTGTGGGGAAGCAATTTTAGTACAATGAACTCATTGTCATGTTTAAGAAACCAATTTGAAATGATTGGAGCTTTGTGACATGGTGCATTATCCTGCTGGAAGTAGCCATCAGAGGATGGGTACATGGTGGCCATAAAGGGATGGACATGGTCAGAAACAATGCTCAGGTAGGCCGTG
>NC_060160.1:28432982-28444196 GCF_021292245.1 Micropterus dolomieu | reverse complement strand
CATACTGGATGTTTTTCCCTTTTCACACCGTTCTTTGTGAACCCTAGAAATGGTTGTGCGTGAAAATCCCAGTAACTGAGCAGATTGTGAAATACTCAGACCGGCCCGTCTGGCACCAACAACCATGCCACGCTCAAAATTGCTTAAATCACCTTTCTTTCCCATTCTGATATTCAGTTTGGAGCTCCCAGAATGCAGGGTTACTTGTGGTTCCTAGAGTCTCCAAAAGTAGACTAGGAGCCAGAGCGTTCAGCTATCAAGCTCCTCTCCTGTGGAACCAGGTTCCAGTTTGGGTTCAGGAGGCAGACACCATCTCCACATTTAAGAGTAGGCTTAAGACTTTCCTCTTTGATAAAGCTTATAGTTAGGGCTGGCTCAGGTGAGTCCTGAACCATCCCTTAGTTATGCTGCTATAGGCCGGGGGATTTCCTATGATGCACTGAGCTCCTCTCTCCTCTACTTTCTCTCCCTCTGTATGCAACCTCATCCCATTATTGCATGTTACTAACACAACTTCTCCCCTTTCTGGTAGTCTTGTGCTTTCTCGTCCCTCTCCTCTCTCCTCCTATCACTTCCTGCAGGTTTTCTGGCTCTGGAGCTGTGGAGTCTGGATCTGTGGTTGCGAGTTACCTGCTGCCCCCGTGTTCCTGCTCAACACCCTCTGCTACAACTATTGTTACTAGTCCTATTGTTATTATTGTTATTATAATCATTAACATTACGATTGTTACCATTAACACTACTATAAATATCTGTACCATTTTTCATTCAGTCTATAGCAACATCACCTTTACTGTCTGTACCTCTGTGTGTGGATATTGTCTAGGCTGCCTCCCTCCCCTCTCTCGCTCTCTCTCTCCTTCACCCCAACCGGTCGAGGCAGATGGCCGCCCACCCTGAGCCATGGTTCTGCTCGAGGTTTCTGCCTCTTAAAAGGAAGTTTTTCCTTGCCTCTGTCGCCTAGTGCTTGCTCTTGGTGGGAACTGTTGGGCTTCTGTAAATAACATCACAGAGTACGGTCTAGACCTGCTCTTTTATGAAAAGCGCTGTGAGATAACTGTTGTTGTGATTTGGCGCTATATAAATAAAATTGAATTAAATTAACAAGGACATAAAAAGAAATATAATCAATTTGACAATAAAAACAAAACTGAACTATTGGCTACAACAGTATAGCTTATAGGCTGTATTATGGGGAGGAGGAAAAAAACACAGGCTCTGGGCTGAGAATTCAGATAGGCTGTCGGACCTGGGCAGGGCTATGTCCTGAGCGTCTCTGGCCAAGATCGGTTTAGGGGCCAAATTTATGGCCTGTGTAGGGCTTTAACTAGTATTAAAGGCTCAGTGTGTAAGTTATATTGACATCTAGTGGTGAGGGTTGCAAATTGCACCTCCCTTACCCAAGCGAGCAGTATAGCTACGGTGCCTGAGACAGGACAAAGATGTCATCTATGAGATAAAAGAGATTGCCATTCAATAAATTAGGTTTCTTTAGATAGATGTGTTAAGAAATTGTGTAAATTATGTAAAACCAAATGTTTTTTTAATATTATTGTTACTTTTTCATTAATAAACAGCAGCCACATGAAGAAATCAAGTGCTACATGATGTCTCATTATTTTACATCTTGGGAGTGTTGGCTCATCTGGACTAACATACCAAAGTAAATGAAGAAATTCTCAAACACTATCACATCTAGTGCATCAAGTATGACCACTGACAGATACCAGGACAATGTGAGCTCACTGTTTCTGCACCACAGCCAATTATAAACCACATAATACATGAAGTTTACAAAGGCATTGGCTGGTGAGGATCAAGGCTCCTCTCACTTTGCTTAATTAGATAAGCAATCTGCAAATCTTACCAAAATGTCTTTTTTAATTTAAAATAAAACAGAATTTAAAATACAACAGAAACACAAAGTAGTACTGACAGCCATAATTTCAGCTTGTGGTAAAACGGTGCAATGTTTTAATAGGCATTTAGCAAGTACAAATTACATATTTGTGTGCACAGTGGGAAGCAATATCCAATAAAAAATTTTAATGCAAATTTGGAAAGTATTCATTATTGGTCACTTGATAGGCACACGGTCTTGTTATATATCACCATTAGCAGTAAAATGTGAAGTTTAGCTGCTGATCTGAGCTTCCCTGCTGTTACCGTTTCATTGCCAATAATATTCATCAGCTGTTTGTCTCAGGAAGGTAACGGCACATTTCTGTCCATGTAACAAAACCATAACAGAGCGCTAGAGAAGAACATGAAATTACAACCCAACTACATACTTTTTCTCCCAGCGCAGATCTGAGCTCCGATGCTGGAAGTGTCGGGTCGGAAATAAGGACCGGCCGGGCCAGTAAAAGACCTGGTCCCTACCCTAACCAACGTAATAAACTCAATAAAATTACTCTATTAGATTCCTTCTTTAGTCAAAAACTGCGTAGTCAAAAACTTCACTGGAGACGGTCAAGAGTCGGTGCAAAGGAGTTTATTCCAATAAAGGACAGATAAACCAGAGCAACATCCCTGCAGGTCTCAGGATGGAACTGAGTTGGTGGTCAGCGAACATCGCCTTATGTTCACCTTAAGCTCCACCTTGTCCCTCCCTTCAGGTGGGCGTTACATCTTAACTCCTCCTTATCTCCTCCTTCCAGGTGGGCGTTACACCTTAACTCCACCTATAGTGTTCGCTGACCACTCCCCCCCTTTGGTGGATTTCTTATCCTCTACTGCCATCTAATGGCCTTTTTCTCGTACTGTTTTACCAAATTAACCCTTTCATTAATGTTACAATTTCCACTTTTTAGCTATTATTATATGTAATTATTGTTACCATTTATCTCTCTTTATATTTTTTACATTACTGGATTAGAAATCCACCAATATGTTCAGTCCCACCGTATTTTTTTTAAAAGTTATACAGGCATAGTTTGACACCATTAAAACTTAAACACTTACAATCTTATTTTTTAAAAGAATTAATAAGGAGTAAAATATTTAATACATGTATAAGGTGATTCAATGAACAAGTACATGATTCAACAATGCCAACCATGAGGGTGCTTTGTCTCATACAAGTTTAGTTTCGGCAGCGCACAGCTTGGTTTCATGCAGTACCTGGCCGTACCCTGCAGTACCATGCGCCATAAATCACAACGTGTCATGATCTCATTCTTGGCTTCAGTTCGCGATGATCTCAGGCCTGGCGTACGTGACTTACTGCAGGTGCCTTGCTTCCATTGTGTGGGTTACGGTTGGCTAGGTTTTGCCTGCGCGGCCTGAGCAGCTTCTCTGCTCATGTAGGCACATTGAAAAAGCACACGTTCATGAATACACAGAGTATAGGAATAATATGATAAACAGTATAAGAATAAAATATGAGTTTGAACACACTCATTACACTCAGTAGTTAAACTTTACACTAAAAGAATAACAGCAGCAGTCAACACCTTTACCCTGTGAGATCACAGTCATTCTTCCAGTGGCTACACTACAAACACTTCTAAGTAGTTATAACATATTTTAAACCAACAAAGTGTATAAATATAGAAAAAGAACCTAACAAACAATCTAGGAATTAGGCATTATTCAACAGAAGCTGCCGTTTTATTGCCAATTAGTGATCAGCTGATTGTCTCACAAAGGTAACATACAAAGCCAAAAACAGAGCGCTGGAGAGAGAGAGAGTTATTACATGAAATTAATCCAACTAACATAACACCACAAGCCAAAGCACAGCGCTGGACAATAAACCAATCCAACTAACAATAAATGTTTTTCTACCAGTGCTGTAAAAGTTTAGCTGGCTGATGTCTAAGCTAACGTTACGGTTTTATTGCCAATTAACGTTACTGATCAGCTGATTGTCTTGCTAAAGTAACCGTCACCAGCAAAGCCAAACCACAGGCTGGAGAATAAGTAGGTGACATGAAATGAATCCATATTTCACACCACTGACAGAGGAAACACCTCACGGCTCTCTGTGATTATGGCCAGCTAATTGCTAAAGCTACCAAACAACAGCTTTCATTTGCATCGCTAAAGTCTGACAAACAAAGTTAATTACCTGTCCAGCAGAAAATGGACAACTTCAGCACCACTTTCAAAACATCTGGCTCACATAAACGTTTTAGCCTTCCATCTGGGAAAATCCACAAAATCCGTGATTTCTGCCATCAGCTGTTTGTCCCGACTCCGTCTGGCTGTCGGCTCTCGTGCTAAATAAACGTGTGTGCTCCTTCAGTTGTCCAAATGTCACTTCTCTTCTTACTTTTAATAAACCAGAAGACTACTCGGAGACTGTATATTACTATTATTATTAGTCCCTCTTCTTCTTCTTTGTAGGTATTCAATGTAGTGACGGGCGTCTACACTACCAGAATTACACAAGCAGAAGAAGAAGGCTGATTGTTGACGGCTACGGTAGAAACATGACCTCCACAGCAGGGGGTGCCCACGGTTATGTAGATACAAATGTCTCATTCTAAGGTAATAAAAACATAATGGTTCATTATCTAAAGTCTTTATACACCACTGAAAACATAGTTATGGATCTTCTATTGAATTTCTGTCAATAGAGCCTCAGAAAAATTACACACTGGACCTTTAAATTAAGTAGACTATTGTAGACACTCGGATTTACACTTTGTACCAGTTGGTGGCGGTAATGTGCCAATTAGTCAATAGACACGGAGAAGAAGAGGAACACGGTAGATAGCATAGGTATCCGAACTTTCATGTCACGTCAACAAGCATTTGTGTTATTTGGCAGATTATAGGCTTCTGTTATGGACCGGTAAGATATATTGCTTTTTTATTTTATTTTAGTACACAATATTGTTTACTGTAGTTTTTTTCTAAAGTTGTGTTTGTTTGTCAGTTAACAGTGTTTTTATTCACCGCTAGTTTTACTTTTTACTTTTGTTTTAGTTAACTGTAATCACCTTGGATATGGGACAGACATCCCCTTTTGCAAGAATTTACTGACTTTATCATATCCTACAAAGAGCCATTAGAATAGCAGGCAAATAGGTCAGGACCCCATCAAAAACAAGATGGTACATCTCAAGGGTTTTTATCCTGGAAATAAATTTGATCACTGCATCTGCTCAGCTGGTTGTGTTACAGATAGCCCCCTCTGCTGCGAGAACAATTAAACAATATAGCATATTGCCGTGACTGGACAGTGTCTCCCCCCCCCCCCCCCCCCCCCCCCCCTCCCCTCCCCTCCCCTCCCCTCACAGCTGTGCCTGTTTTGTTATTTATTTGATTATGATCTGTTTTGTTTTAGTTGTGGAATTGGTCTGTCATTCAGTTATTTAGTCTGCTTTGTCTGTTGTGTGTTTTGGGTTCTAGTTTCAGTTTGATTCTTGTCTTGTGTTTTGTAACATGTCTGTTAATCACCCTGCCTGCCTGTGTGTGTCATTTCCTCATGTGCTCCACCTGGTCTTGGTCCCGCCCTGCTCGTTACCTTGTGCTTAAATGTTTGCTTGTCTCTTCAGTCTCTGTCTGGTTGTCATTAAATGTTGTGTGCGCTGCCAGCTCTATGTCATTGGATTACCTGCACTGTTTTTTGCCTTGCCAGCCACAATTGTTTGTTTTGGGAGTTTTATTATAAGTAATTATATAATTATAAGTTTTATTATACTAAAACTTGTGAGGTGAAGCTGACCCTGTTTATGTTCTGTATTTGGATCACAGACAGTATATTACTGGATGAAGTCACCCTGCTGATTTGAATGGAGAGCAGTTAAGCCAGTTTTGGACCAATAAAACACTACTACAGGGCTACTTCCTGTTGGCACCAGTGTCTACTGCGCATGATCGCACAGCAATACCGGGGTTTAATGACGTTAAGCAATGGCAGAAACACTGTAATTCTGGTAGCTGCATAGCTGCACTGCTTTAAAACAGTCTGCAGGATCTTCTACAGACTATGATGTAATTTTTAAAAGAGCTGATTGATCAGTAGGTGGTGCTTTTTATAGAGTTGATCTCGTATCTCGTACATAACCTGCTCAGGAGTAGGTTGACTGTTCAGTATTAGTTACTATGGTAATGTATCCGGTAAGGAGTGAACCTCCTTTTTGTAGGACTGAAAACCCAGGGTCAACACTCCAGTTCTCAGATCATCCATTCACAATAGTGGTACACACGGCACGGCCTCTACTAAGCTCGCAACCCAACAAATTTCAGGTGGAAATAAGGGAATTTTTGATCAGATGACAGTGGAGAGGTGAAAGAAAGCCACATGTTGAATAATGGCCTTTGAGGAGTTTTTTCTGTAGCGCACCAACCTGTATCGGAATTGGACCACATATGAAAATGGCTCAAAATCAACTAGAAAAGATCAGATTCCATGTGATTTGGGCCGTACACACTGTCATATAAAAGAGATTTGGGTCTCTTTGGCCTGCAATCTGATCGCAGCCTCAACCTGGATTTCATCTTAGCACATTTTTTCAGTTAACCACAGTTTTTTGCGTCTACTCCAGTCTCAGTGTCCACAACTGAGTCCTCAGTTCCTTCAGCCCATAACATGCTTTTACACAAAATACATTCACTGACCACAGCTTTCAGATTTCTGTTTCTGTTTCTTACAGTTCTCTGTAAGGTGCACAATCCATGCAACCATGAACTCATATTTTCTGTAATGGTTTCTGACAACAGTAACACTAATTGTAAAGCCGCTGACAGTGTTACCTTTTTGGCAGTCGCTGAGATGTGTATGAAGTGTTTTGGTTGCATTAGTACAGTTTGAATGTGAGTTGAACTGTTGAGGTGCATATTGCTAAACAGAACTATGAGTTTTGAAAAAGTGAACTCCTAAAAACTGTAAGAGGTTGCTTAGTATGGTCTGAATGTTTTTGTGGATGACATCTCTTTGTGCATTTTTTTTTTTTTTTGCATGACTGGTAGGCTCATCCTGTAATCCATCCATGTCTGCAGGTGACATCACAGCCTTTAACAATCCCAGTGACACCATGCAGAAACAGTTTTGGTAACCCCATACATTACCAGTCATAATACATTTACATTTTGTGAGTCTAGTTAGGGAGTTTGCATGTTCTCCCCGTGTCTGCGCGGGTTCTCCCCGGGTGCTCCAGCTTCCTCCCACCATCCAAAGACATGCAGGCTAGGTTGATTGGTGACCCTAGATTGTCCTTAGGTGTGAGTGTGAGCGAGAGTGGTTGTTCGTCTGTGTGTGCGATGGACTGGCGACCTGTCCAGGGTGTACCCCGCCTTTCGCCCGATGCCAGCTGGGATTGGCTCCCCCCGCAACCCTGTACGCAGGATAAGCGGTTGACGATGGATGGATGGATGGATGGAGTCTAGTTAGTCTTTCTATTGTTAATTTTACTATCTGTAATTTAAAAGATTACCAGTTTTTCATAGCACTGCTGGTATGTAGATGAAATAAAGCCGACTGCTTAGATGGGTACTCTCTTGTGAGATAATCTTCCACTCTATGTGACATGTTTGAACTAGGTGTTACATTTCATTGCATTCCTGCAGATAGATATAACTGATATTGATGGATATCAGCTATTAGTAGTGCTATGAGTGAGTGGTGAGTGTGATGGACAACTATGTTTTTGTTTTTTTTGGCAATTAAGGTGATTGCACACAATGATGGTCACTTATGTTTAAACAAGAGTAACTGTGTCTCACAAGTTCTGAGTTCTATTGACAGAAATGCAATATAATATCCATAACTATCAGTGTTGTATAAAGACCTTACATAATGAACCATTATATCTTTATTACCTTAGAATGAGACGTTTCTATCTACATACACAGCAGGTCCTCTTACATGGATGTCGCCATGTGTCTACAGTAGCCCACACGGTCAAACTGCGCTACAGAGCGCGTTTCATCACTACGTTGAATATGTACGACGAAGGAGTTACGGCGTAGTAGTAGTCGACTGGTTCATTAGAAGTAAGAAAAAAAGAGAAATGTGGATAAATGGAGGCCCACAGATATTATTTACATTTATTAATTTAGCTAATGCTTTTATCCAAAACAACTTCCAATATACTGTATGTCAGAGGTCGCACGCCTCTGGAGCAACTAGAGGTTAAGTGTCTTGCTCAGGGACAAAACGGTGGATGGATCACAGTGGGGGATTGAACCCAGATCTCTCACACCAAAGGCAGGCATCTTATCCACTGCACCATCCCTCTAGCACGAGCTGAGCATGTCAGCCACCGTAGCTTCTCCTCTGCGCTTGCAAAAGGAGGGAGGGAGCATTGGCTGTGCATTCATGTGATGTCGGAAAAATCTGAATCTTTTGTTCCTCCATAAATCTTTATTGGAAAAAGAGAAATAAAGTGTACATGGAACGTAAGTATACACAACTTTGTTTTTTGCTAAATCACATATTGCATATACTGTACTGTTATTTTTAACAGTTTATATCCATATTCAGCAGAAAACTATCTGTGTACACATCTTAAGCCAATCATTTAATCTTTGATTTACTTATCATTAAATTCTTTGTCCTCAACAGTGCACCACTATTGTTACCATTGTGTTTTAGCTTTTCGTAGCTATGATGAGACAGGTGATCAATGTGTGCTATGTTGTGACTTCACCGCAACAATCCTTCTTTGTATGAAGGTGGGTCAAAATCGACTTTGCCTCTTATGCAGTTCAAGCAAAGGCTGAACTCTGACCTGTCAGTTCAACAGAAATAACGTTGACAACCTGTAGTGGCAGAGGCATCTCATTGTGGAAGAAAATGTCTTTTTAGAGGCCAAGAGTACTTTAATCATTTTATCTCTTAGGGAGCCACACTGTTAATCCAGACCTGTACATACTGTAGGACATGCAATAAGGTGAAATATGCAGGGAACAAAAAACTAGACAAAGAAGAGACACAGGTTTAAGAACTACAGGATTAATGTTATCAGTGATTCTGGGCTTTATTCACAGCCTGTTCATATATCGATACTGGTACTTTAAATATTGTTTGACTAGGTTTGTCTGCTTACACTGACTGCAAGAAGGTTTTGTTTTAATGATGGGCTGTGACCCTAACCCTAACATATTAAAGTGTAATATGTATGTAATATTAAAAAAACACACGTATGGACACCTTTCATTTTGATTAATAGATATCTGGACAGAAGAACTGACTAAATGAATGATACCAATAGATGATGATGATATAAAAATTGGCAGCTAAAGCACACAGTAATTCCCATGCATAATGGCACTGAAGGTCCCTGCTGTTTTCTGTGTGTTGCTCTTCATGAATTGAAAGTACTGTATTAATTATATTCCAGCTTGTTTCACATGCACTGGCCTCAGAGGGAAACCCCATAGATTTTACATATCTGAATCCAGCCCAGAACAATGTAAACAATTAGCATTTATCAGGCGACACAATGTGGCAATAGTTGGCCACCCCTCCAACTAAACATGTTTGCATCTCCTGGGAGAGGCGTTTAGGGCCTCCATTCAAAGTTGTTTACTTCCTCTGACAGCAACTATTCTGCCACTCAGCCATAGAGAACCATAGCAACATAAACTGAATTATTCATCATATTCAAAAGCAATGGCATTCATTAAACATTATTTGGAAAGGAAAACAATGGCTTTCAAAGGCTTATCAAAACAAAACAGTCCACACAGCCTTTATTATCTATGTGAGAACACCAAAATTTTACACTTGCATTTATGATCTTCCAGGAAGACACTGCCTCTGCCTTAAAGAACAGAGTAGTCCATGATGAATGACAATGCAAGTCAGGTGACAGTTATGATGTGCTAATAGAAGTGATGAGATTTGTCAAAGCTGGTACTTCATTTATTAACAGTGTGTACGTACAAAACAGGGCTGGAAACGTGTGTAAGCCACTTCCCACACAAAGGTTGTGAACTATAAAAAAGTAACTCGACGGGAGAATGTACGGTCCTCCGCGCAAACTCTGAACCATGCGCACGCACATTAACTGGAGAAATGAGAAACGGCGACTCACATGGAGGAAGGATGAAGCGTCTGAAATGGATACTATTGTGTAAAATAAATTGAAATATTACCTCTGAGTATTGATGGAGTTTTTGATGCTTCAGTCAAGTAATTACGAGTGCAGGGATGTTCGTTGCCTTATCGAGCCAAACGCTGTGCGACAGCGTATGGATGTGATGCGCTGCTCATAAGAACACGGTATGGGAAAAAATATAGCTCTATTTATAAAGCTCACTGATTCTTGAGAGTTGGGACAAAACACTTTTTAAAATTAAAAAAAAAAAAATACACAGTATATCAATTAGAGTTGTATGTTTCTGCAGAGAAAGGTCTTAGCTATTTAACCATGTAAAGGAACAGGTTCTAAATAAAAACATATTTTTAACAAATGAACATGTTTCCCTTCAGAGCTGGATTTGTGTCAACTCCGTCAGACACACTAAAAAGTATACAATTTTAATTCTTCCAATCCAACAAGAATATAAACTTCTGTAGTATATTGTAGTAGTGTTTAGTTACACTGATATGTAAAAAAATACAATATATAAACTTAAGTTGTGATTTCACACGATTCTGAAAACTCAGATTTCTAAATATTTGCATTTTCAAACTTTGATTTTAATTTCAATATTGTAAAAACAAATTCCTTAAATAAACAAAACATAAGAAGATTTAGATCAGATGGTCCTTTATTTAAAAAAACAACATAAACTGAAGGAAGAAAACATTTTTTCCCATAAAATTAACAAAAACATACATCCAACGCTGTTGATGAAGATCTGACGGTGTTGACAAAAAAATATGTGCATTGTGATTATTGAACAGATGTGCTCTTTAAACTACTACTAAAACTACTCCTTGTTATTAGAGTATTGAACTTACTGTAAAGCAACTATAATAAACATATTGCACATACACCGTTTACAACTATTATAAATTACACCATTTCCAAATATCAAAAAAAAAGCCAGAAACCAGGGGCCCTCCTCCCCTTCTGTTTTCATCTACCTCCCCTATACAACTTCTTATGCTCTCCTTTTTCTCATCCACCTCTTCTCCTCTTCCTTTCCTCCTTTGTAAGTAGCCATTTACTTTAAAGTGGTGTGCGTGTGTGTGTGTCTGTGTGGGTGGATGTGTTGGATGTGGGATTGCCCTGCACTGCCTACTTTATACTGGGTGTGGTCTTAAATGGACATTCCTTGACAACAATACTGCAACACATAATCTGTAGC
>NC_060160.1:28429433-28432882 GCF_021292245.1 Micropterus dolomieu | reverse complement strand
AAAATATAAAAAAATGTCAAACTTACCAGAGCATGTGTGGTAGTGCTGCATTCACCACAGACAGGGAGATAAAAAGGGGTCCTCAAGGATATAGCTGACCATGCTATTTCCTGATTTAAAGAGCTTTATGAAAAAATCTGACGGAGTTGACAGAAGCTGAGGACGCAACTTTAATAGGCAGATTTTTATGGAAGATATTGTTTGATGTTCACTTCATGCATTGTTTTTTATATTTATACCCCTTATTTTTATTTGATATATATGTTTTCACAATTGTAGAGCTTTTTTCATTTTTTTTGGGATGGTTAATATTGTAACTTCATGCTGAGGACAAGTGCAATAACATGGACTATCTAACCACAGACCATATATTTAAACAACTTTTCCCCAAAAAGATAAAAAAGTTTATTCTGAAAATCAGATGGGTATATACAATTCCTTCAGATTTAACTTTGTAAGTATGCCATACATGCTGAATTTCTTAATTTTTGCTATAAATTAGACTTTTCTATGTGGGACATGTTTTGTCCCGACTCTCAGGAATCAGTGAGCTATTAAGTTGATCTTTCAGTGCTACTGCTTATTTCAAATGTAAAATAAGTCATTTCTTTTAACTCATCAGCAGTCTCGTTATGTGAGGAAACTGTTTGTGTTTAAAGTAAATGTTTAAACACAAGCAGAATACATTTGGTTTTCTCTTCTTGTCAAACGAGGGATTCCAATTTAGTACCTGGGTCATCCCGTCTTGCGTGTGTGTCCCCCTCCACCTCTGTCACTACTCAGAAGAGATGCCCGTTCCTGCAGATTGTCCTTACCTGCAGATTGATTGATAAAGCGGTGGAGCTCCAGTGCCCACTTTCCTCCAGTGCACAAGTGAAAATGTGTTTTTTACCCACCAAACAACATGCTTCAGCCTCACCAAAACACTGAGTTAAATATTGTTTTGTAGCTTTTCTGTCAGAATTTGTCTCCTTTTCTTCCTGCAGTCAGTACGTATTAATATTAATGAGGGCGTTTCACTGACCATTTATAGTCAACTATGGGCATTTGAAGGGTCGGACATGGAGCTCCCTCACATGCGCCACATTTCAAGTTGATTTATAAAGGGAACTTGCTTACTGATGTGTGTACGCACGGTTTTACATTTATTCATTTTATCCAAAGCGACTAACAATTGCTATACATGTCAGAGGTTGCACACCTCTGGAGCAACTAGGGGTTAAGTATCTTGCTCAAGGACACATTGGTGGATGGATCACAGTGGGGGATTGAACCCGGGTCTCTCACACCAAAGGTACAGGCTTATCCATTGCGGCGCCACCAACACCCCCCTCATTTCATAAGTCTGAGTCTCCATTTTTGGCTTTTGGGAGTATGTACACTTTTAGTGAGGATTTTACGCACAGTTATATAAATGAAACCCCTGGTCTTTATCTTTTCATTGAGAGATGAGAGGCAGACTGTGCGCCCGCCAGCCCACAGGAGAGCAAGAACGTCGCATATAAAACAGCCAAAACACCACTAACAAGCTGATGAGATTGTTGCTTTTTCCCATCTTATTTGAAACAAATCTTCTTCATTGTCAGATAAAAGGAGAGCAGTGCTGAGGCTTAAAATTAAAATGCAGTTTGAAGCCTTGGCATATCCTAAGTAAACAATCTTTAAATGAGTAGTGCACGTACTTGGATTCCTAGTGATCCCTCTCAGGGATGAAACCCATCACCCTCCTCTCCAAGAAGCATTCAACTGGAGACCCTCAGGTCTGTTAGCCAATGGGAAGACCATGTGGTCCCCAGGTATAAGGTGTATCACTTCCTTTGCTGCCACAAAAGTATCAAAACAAGCAGTCAAATAAACTTTAGGTCTTGAGGTTCATTTGAAGATAACAGATAACAAAACTAAGCAACTGCTAACTAATTGAGCTTGACAGTCTGCCATGGATGTCTTAAAATAATCCTTCTGGTTGATTCCTCTGTAGGACCCTGAGGGAGGCGGCTGCCTTTCATCGCTGCTCTGCCAAGCTGCAGAGTAGAGACCTACGCGAGACTGTTTTCTTAATCCCTCTCCCGCCCGCCCGCTCCTGCTAATTTTGTGACAATTACCACCCACTCCCGCAACATGTGCGTCCACTCCCGCCCGCACCCACAAACATTGTGACATGCAGAGTAAAAAAAGGACACAAATGTTTGGGCTATGCTAAACGTTCAGAACAACCGACATAAATCACTGCATTAATTTTTGTCAGTAACAACTGAGAAGTTTTCCAAAAGTCAGACTTGCCTTGCATTGGTCTTGTATGCCAGAAAGGCTGTGCAGTAAGCCTCACTCCCCGACACAATATGAGACGCACTGGTGCCCGATGCTAGTGGGTCATTCTATAATTAGGGGTACATTTCAGATCAACAAAAAAGTGAAGAAATCCGTGTGCTTTTCTGCAAAATAATCTAGTTGTTTCCATAATATACCCCCATATTGTTCTAAATTCATTAGTTGCCAAGCTTAAGCTCAAATTACTTTTTAAATATTTAAATGAAAATAAATATTCGATTCATTGTTTTGTCAACTGTGTTACAGACAAAAGCGGTGTCATAGAAGACATAAATGAAGTACTACACATATGATAAAACATTTGTTTTAAAATTCTTGAGTCGATTCACCAGGGGTTTTGAGGTTGTTTAAAAAATATGAATTTAAAACTGAATAATGGATATTCTTTGGTATACTATCATCAAGGATGAATATTTTTTCAACATAATTCTCCATTATACTGAATTTATAGTTATTGTCTTTATGTAATACTGTTCACTCTAGAGATGTCCTTTTTATCATTTTTATTACAGTTCTTGAAGATTATACTCAAGAGGAATGTTTATTCTGGCAGATGAGACAACTGATATTTCCACCCACTGCCAGTTGGTGCTTGTGCTGAGGTACATAAACAAGGAGAACAACAGCGGTTGGCTAGTAAGTAAGTAAGTACATTTATTTGTCCCCGTAAGGAAATTTGTTTGCATGGCAATCAAGTAGGCATTACAAACATACATCATACATATACACCAAAAGAGAACCTTTAAATATACAAAGTCACATACTAATACACTTAACACATATTTCCCCATACCCTGCACTTTTACTACCTATTTGATTAGGCAATACCAGACCAGCTGAGTATCCTACCTATTAACTTACATATTTAAAAGCTTAATTGCTTGAGGCACAAATGAAAACTTTGATCTATTTTTGGTAAATAGAGGGAGGCAATATCGTCGCCCAGAAGGCAGTAGTTCGAATGAAGAGGCAAGGGGGTGCCTCTTGTCTCCCACAATGGTTTTTGCCTTGTTCCTTACCCTTTCCCTATAAATGCATTCCACACTTGGTAACTTGATCCCTAATAGTTTACTGGCCATTGTTACTGTTTTCCTTACAGACTTCTTCTGTGCCTCAGTAGC
>NC_060160.1:28423000-28429333 GCF_021292245.1 Micropterus dolomieu | reverse complement strand
CAGCTGAGTATCCTACCTATTAACTTACATATTTAAAAGCTTAATTGCTTGAGGCACAAATGAAAACTTTGATCTATTTTTGGTAAATAGAGGGAGGCAATATCGTCGCCCAGAAGGCAGTAGTTCGAATGAAGAGGCAAGGGGGTGCCTCTTGTCTCCCACAATGGTTTTTGCCTTGTTCCTTACCCTTTCCCTATAAATGCATTCCACACTTGGTAACTTGATCCCTAATAGTTTACTGGCCATTGTTACTGTTTTCCTTACAGACTTCTTCTGTGCCTCAGTAGCATTACCAAACCAGCAGATGATGCAGAAGGCCAACACACTTTCAATAAAAGAAGAATAAAACATCTGAAGCATTTTGTTGTGAACATTAAAGGATAACAATTTCTTTAAAAAGTACATTCTTTGTTGTGTCTTAGTACTGATGAGGGTCAGACCACAGATCCCAGCTACAGAGGTAAGCTGTATAGTTTATAGACAGCTCTGAAGTGTTCCACTCTGCTACAGCACGTTACAGCTGCGCCACGGTTTTGATGCGTCCATAGACCGGTGTTACGCCGAGTTTTGCATGCCTGCCAAGAATTGCATGCACCTCCAAAAACTGCTTTTAAACACTATAATATCCTTTGTGGGGTACATCACTGGTGAAAAATGATTCGAAGTATATATTTTATGAATGTTGAGTCGTTAATTATTTATTATACTTAGTAGACGTAGCGTTCCTTATGATTCAGCTAAAATATGTGGTGATAACCGCGTTTGATCAGTGTTAACAGCAAAGTGTCTGAAAAGGACCTTATTAAGAGGTGCATGCAATTCTTGGCAGGCAGGCAGAATTCGGCACAACACAGACGCCACTGGAAGCATCTCGGAAGAGTTTTAGCAGCGAACCGTGATAGCCTGTCCAACGTTGTTTATTTGTTAATAATTTGTCCTTTACTGAAACTGACTGGATATGCACAGCCCCACCTAAAATATTTTTCACCAGCCGCCACTGTCTCGCTCTCTCTGATCTGGTCTCACTACTGCCAGCAGCAGCAGCAGCAGCAGCTGACCTTTGTTTTGTAACATTATGTTCTGGAGGTGGATGGTATGTTTTCTTTATGATATTCTCAAAGTGTTCAGATTTGTTGCAATGCTAAGTGTGATAGTTTTATTGTATTCAACATTACATGCCTTGCCATATATTACTTTCTCACTTTACATTTGTGCTGTTTTGAAGTGATTGCATACTATTGACATACATATTGTTTCTTTGTTTCTGTTTTGCTTCTCCTGTAGAGGGAACTCAAACTTGTTTTCCTCCAAAGTTTGCACATTCCTACATGTTTTGTTGTTGGTTGTTCAGTATTAATGTTTAAAGTTCTTTCTTCTTCATGTTTTGAGTTTTCTTTTAATAGAAGTCTTTTTCAAGGTCAGGTAGCTCCAGTGACTCACTGAGTTTGTGAAGTTTGCAAAAGCAACAGACCGTGGCTTCTTCAAGGAATCCTAATCTGTTAGGCCAGCTATATAACTGTCATAGCCTAACATAGTTCCAAAGTATCCAAAGACATGCAGGCTAGGTTAATTTGTGTCTCTAAAATTGTTCTTAGGTGTAAGTGGTTGTTTGTCTATGTGTGGCCCTGCGATGGACTGGCGACCTGTCCGCCCGATGTCAGTTGGGATTGGCTCCAGCCCCCCCGCGACCCTGTACGCAGGATAAGCAGTTGACAATGGATGGAATAAATAACTAATATGCTAAGCCTATTAGATTTATTAATATTATTTTATAATTAGCTTATTCTTTAGCCAAATAAAACATCTTGCATATTGTTTATTTGAATAAATCAATCACTTTTAGCCAACTAATCGTTATTGTTGACATTATTTCTTTCATTACTGCTATTTGTCCGATATTCTCTTTGCTCTTATCAATGTGGCAAGGTGTTTGAAAATGATCTGCAATAATTGCCCATGGGACCATACTGGCAGGCCCTTTTGCCACCTCAGCAGGCCGTGTGTGTGTGTGTGTGTGTGTGTATCATTCCCCCTCTTTAGCTTGGAAATTTGGTCAACTTGATAATGAAGAAGAGTCTATATAATGGATTGATATTATTTAAAAACAATACAGTTTAAATTGCTTTTTGCTTTAGAGACTGTTCAACTGAGGAAATATTTTGGTTGAACCCTTTCATAAAGGCAAAGAAGCAAGGCTTCGTATCTGTAAATTTACATTTATGGATATGCTTACAAACTGACACTAAAAAAGCTGCTTTTTAAGTGAATGTTCATCATTTGTTCACCTGATACTTTTAAATGCATCGTGTACTATTTGTTGCAGCACTGAATTACAGTTACACTTACACTATGTTGTTAAAACAGTTATCTGACATTTTTGCTTGGCTAGATAGCTACAGTAAAGTTAACATTAATCAACCAGAGTTAGCAGTTCTTTGAATCCTGGTCAATGAGAGAGGCTAGCGGTGGTACCAGTGCCTAATGTGATTAAAAAATGGACTGGACAAAATTATTGTCTTTTCATCTGCATAGTGTTGACTCAGCAGGGATGACATTACATGAGAACATTGATCTACAGGAGAAACATATCTGAAAGCAACACAGAATGACTGAGAGCTGCACTGACTTAAGTTCTGTTGAATTTTAGATATTAAATTGTCACCTGCCACCTAAATTTTGTGTTTCCCTTTGCATAAATAAAAACATTCCCAGCAAAAATTTATGCAGAAAGACAGACTGGTGGATAAAAATACAGGAAATTAAGGGTTTAATGCTCAAAACTGTCTGGGGGGGGACCCCCCACAACTAATGGACTTCAGGATTCATGATAAAGACTCTATTGTCATTGTATACCAAATACAACGAAATGCAATTTACAGCAAACTATATATATCCTCACTGTCGCCTCACAGCAAGGTCGTGGGTTCAAAGCCAGGTTGCCCCGGCCTTTCTGTGTGTGTCTGCGTGGGTTCTCTCTGGGTGCTCCAGCTTCCTCCCACCATCCAAAGACATGCAGACTAGGTTGATTGAAAGACCCTAAATTGTCCTTAGGTGTGAGCGTGAGTGGTTGTTTGTCTATGTGTGGCCCTTGAATGAATTCAACATTTAAAAAGCACGTTAAATTTTTTTTTAAATCCCTCTCCATCAATGCTGTGATTGATCTGATCTCGAAATTGA
Source organism: Micropterus dolomieu (assembly GCF_021292245.1). NCBI lineage: Eukaryota > Metazoa > Chordata > Actinopteri > Centrarchiformes > Centrarchidae > Micropterus > Micropterus dolomieu. The sequence continues at coordinate 28,426,156 of NC_060160.1, read as the reverse complement.
CGAACGCATCGGCTTTATGAAGTTGAACGTGTTTCAATAAAAATCATAGATTTAGCTAAATAGCCAGCTAACGTTAGCCAAACCTAAACACTGCTTGTATTTTCCTTTTGTCTTCTGTCTTACCGATTTAGCTGCTGGTGGCGCATCTCACTCTTGTTTTTAAGTAACGGGGCTGTTACGAGATTAACCTGTGGCCACAGAGCGACCGGTCCACAGGCTAATCTCGGTACTCGTAAATCAATCTTTAGGCAAACAGGATTTTCACATTGATAATCACCATTTAACAAGGTATTACATTTTTAAGACTTTTTAATACTTTTAATGGCCTTAATTTTTGCAAAATTGATTTGATTTCTTTTTAAGAGCCCTGTGGACACCCTGTTACTTGACCAAATCAGAGTTGGAGCACCATAAGAGATTAAATCATACCCTAACCGGTGACAGCACACAATGACACACGACAAAATGTTTCATGTCTGCTCATAGTTTATAAACACATAACACAAGTGTGTGAATTACTAGTCAAAGAAATGATTTTAACTTTTAATTACATCATAGGCGCACTCAGCTTTTTGCTGTGTAAAGTAGTTTACTAAACCCTATAGCTGCAGCTGGCAGGCAGGGCCTTCTCTATTGACAGTGTGGCAAGTCCAGATAAACGGTTCTGTCCCAGTGAGCTCTTAGGTAAGAGTTGATAAGTTTGAGTTTAGAAAAAGATTTTTTAGAAGAGGCCACACTCAATGAAATTGTTAAGAAAAAAAGTAAAACTGTGCAGACTACCCAAAGCTTGCAGTGATGCAGTTGTTGTCCACAATCAATTTCTTGGTTAGTTCTTGTGCTGTTTTCACTCTTCAGATGCGGTCTGTTAAACACCTATGAAAAGAGTTGCGTAGGAAATGTTGAGTTTTTTGTCATTTTTGTAAATATGGCATAACTAGCTTGCTCAAAGAAATTTGTCTGTTGCTGCCACAGCAGGCTGTAGAATGTCTGGGGGCGCGTAACGTTACTCATCCTCATCATCCCTGTGGTGGAAGGGGCGATGCTGTTGCTAGCAGCAGGTGTCTCTTGTGGCTCTTATTGCTCACAACTCATGCTTGCTAGGTTGGTTAGGGAAGGGGACTGTTTGACTCCTGAAAGGGAAGGAGCGTGCCCATATGCATCCAGCCCTCAGACCTCCCGTAACCCCGGTCAAGCAGGTTGACGGGCATGCTGATGGCTTTTCCCGTAGCAAAAAAAATTATTAAACCAAAAACTCTTACAAAAACACAGGTACATAACAAGGCATGCAAAAAACAGAGTTTCTTAAAATTAAATAAGATATTTATTTTTCACAAACAAAAATGATTTACAATCAACAAAAGAAGGTGTGCAAAATAAATCATTTAAAACGTTTTGAAGTGATAATGGTCCTTTCAGGCAATGCACACGTAAAACTCTCTTCTCTCACACTGGTAAACTGGAGCAGTTGCCTGTTCGAGGATTGAAGAAGAAATGAGCTCTCCCTTCCCCTACACATACACAAGGCTCCGCCCCCTTGGCTTGATATCTGGCCTCCGGTCTTTTTCTTCGGTACAATGAAATCGCAGTATGCAAATTTAACATAAAATATATCCAATAAGTAATTATTTTTAAATGTACAAACATCAATGAAAAATTCCCACTACGTATGCCTTTGATACAGCAGTGATGGAGATCCCCCGTCATGTTGTAGCCCGTGTGTTGACGCCGCACACCCATACGGAGGAAGCAGTGTCTCACCCTTTCCAGCTAAACTGAGGTTTATTGTGGAGCCTTTTCTCTCCCTCTCCCCCTGCCATTCACCAGTCTTGTGCAGAGTTTTGCATGCATGCCATGCTGCTGACAAATACTTGCACGTGTTAAATGTATATTGTAACAGGCTGTATATTAACTTACTGGGAGAAAACTGGTAGTTATATGTAAAATCAGATGTTGAGCACCCCTATCGCCAAATGGCATGATCCAGGGTTCGCTGCGAAGCTTCGACTGTGAGCTTGACAGTCGAATCAGGCTCCGCCCATCGCAGCATCAAATCTACGATTATTCGGGGTCAGCCCTAGTCTCTACTTAAGATAACCACAGCCGATCGTTTGATGACTGTGTTTAGTATTATGTAGTTCCCGTAAGGCTCTAATTTCTTGTTGTGAAATATTTTCTTTTTCTGAAATTGGTTTATGATGTGCTTTAAACATATTCAAATCTTTGTTTAGTGGGGGTGTCCAATTTGAAGTTCCAATGAAAGGTAAAATTTGTCCCCCACTTGAATTTTGAAAATAACTAACCAATTTAATTCTTCTCTCATAACTTTGTATGTCCCATTGAAATTGGTATTTTTGATCCCTGCCTATATTCAGGAGGATTGACGTACTGCGGTGGCTGACGTACTGCGGTAAGCGTGTCGACTCATTTCCGTTTCCGGTGCTTGTGTGTTGGTAGCGTGTTGTGCTGCTCTCGCTAAATAACAGTTACATTTGTTAGATTACAGCAGCCAACTGTCCGCTAAACACTTATTCTTTACAGTAATTTTGCCTAAGCACTCACAGTTCTTTCCATCTTTTAGTGACTGCTGTTCAATCTCATAGTTCTAAAGTTTTGGTAGCTGACGCTACAGTACTTTAGCTTAGCCGTTAGCGACTTTAGCTTAGCAGCTAGCGATGGCTTCTCCTTTTCCCTCTCTCTCCTACTTTCTCCTGCTTGGTAGATCAGTCTTTAGCTACTGTAGCTAGCCAGTCCCCGGTAGTCGGTGCGGAACGGCCTGAGTTAGCCTGAGTTAGCCTGTGGTAGCCGTCCCCCTGGATTTCCTGAGCAGCCAGGAAGGGGGGGCTGGGTGACTGTCCGAAGGAGGAATAGTCGTAAGCATTCAAAGTCCACGGGGCACCATCAACCTGTTCACGTTTCTAACAGATTTTCCCCACTCAGCGACACACCCGCTGAGAAACCAACTCTGATCATTGGCAGCTCCATTTTGAGAAACGTGAAGTTAGCGAAGCCAGCGGCCATAGTTAAGTGCATCCCTGGGGCCAGAGCGGGCGACATTGAGTCTTATTTGAAACTGCTGGCTAAGGATAAACGTAAATACAGTAAGATTGTTATTCACGTCGGCGGTAATGACTCCCGGTTACGCCAATCGGAGGTCAC
>NC_060160.1:28414731-28422900 GCF_021292245.1 Micropterus dolomieu | reverse complement strand
AATGTGCCTTCAGGATGTTAAAACCTGGATGACCTGTAATTTTCTCATGTTAAACTCAGATAAAACTGAAGTTATTGTTCTGGGGCCTAAGCACCTCCGTGACGCATTATCTAAAGATTTAGTTTCCCTTGATGGCATCGCCCTGGCCGCCAGCACCACTGTGAGGAATCTTGGAGTTATCTTTGATCAGGACATGTCATTAATTAAGCAAATTTCAAGGACCGCCTTTTTTCACCTACGTAATGTTTCGAAAATCAGGAACATCCTGTCTAAAAATGATGCAGAAAAACTAGTCCATGCATTTGTTACTTCTAGGCTGGATTACTGCAATTCCTTATTATCAGGCTGCTCGAAAAAGTCCATTAAGACTATTCAGCTGATTCAGAATGCTGCAGCACGTGTTCTGACAGGAACCAGGAAAAGAGATCACATTTCTCCTGTCTTAGCTTCTTTGCATTAGCTTCCAGTAAAATCCAGAATAGAATTTAAAATCATTCTTCTTACCTACAAAGCTCTTAATGGTCAGGCACCATCTTATCTTAAAGAGCTCATAGTACCTTACTACCCCACCAGAGCACTGCGTTCCCAGAATGCAGGGTTACTTGTGGTTCCTAGACTCTCCAAAAGTAGACTAGGAGCCAGAGCGTTCAGCTATCAAGCTCCTCTCCTGTGGAACCAGGTTCCAGTTTGGGTTCAGGAGGCAGACACCATCTCCACATTTAAGAGTAGGCTTAAGACTTTCCTCTTTGATGAAGCTTATAGTTAAGGCACTTCCTGCAGGTTTTCTGGCTCTGGAGCTGTGGAGTCTGGATCTGTGGCTGCGGGTCACCTGCTGCCCCCGTGTTCCTGCTCGACACCCTCTGCTGCAACGACTATTGTTACTAGTCCTATTGTTATTATAATCATTAACATTACGACTGTTATCATTAACACTACTATAAATCTCTGTACCATTTTTCATTCAGTCTATAGCAACATCACCTTTACTGTCTGTACCTCTGTGTGTGGATATTGTGTAGGCTGCCTCCCTCCCCTCTCTCTCTCCTTCCATCCCTCTCTTTTTCTCTCTGTTCCTCTCCTGCCCTCTCTCTCTCGCTCTCTCCCTCTCTCCTTCACCCCAACCGGTCGAGGCAGATGGCCGCCCACCCTGAGTCATGATTCTGCTCGAGGTTTCTGCCTCTTAAAAGGAAGTTTTTCCTTGCCTCTGTCGCCTAGTGCTGCTCTTGGTGGGAATTGTTGGGCTTCTGTAAATAGCATCATAGAGTACGGTCTAGACCTGCTCTTTTATGAAAAGCGCTGTGAGATAACTGTTGTTGTGATTGGGCGCTATATAAATAAAATATAATTGAATATATTTACCATGGAAATAAAAGATAAACCTTGACTCAGGAGGTTATACTGAGGTACAGAAAGTCTGGAGTGAGCCCAAATGCAAGACACTTAGCGCTGAGATACAATTCCAGGTTTCTTTAATCCAGGCAAGACAAAACTCACATGTAGTGATAACTGGCACATTCAAAAATGCTGACCGAGGTAACACAGTGACTGGCAGAACGCACAACATTCAATAGAGCATAAATGCAACAATGATCGGCCAGGGAATGAACATTTATACACAGGGACTAATGAGCTGTGCGGGAGCAACACAGGTGACTGGGATCAGGGTTAGTGAGGCAGAGAGACAGAAGGGTAAAACAGAGACACTGGATGGCAGGCAGATTACTGGAGGTGAGCAGACATCACAAGTACGGAACACAAAACATATCGAAGTAAGAAGTAACAGATCAGAATAATAAAAATAAACTAATCCAGAAAACAAGCAGACTGAATACGAATACACTAATAACAAGGATCACAGACTGAAGCAAAGATAAAACAGAACTCAGAGCAGACATGGGCAAAACAACACAGAAGTACACAGACCTGGAGTAAACACTTAAGATATGAACTAAGGTACAGGACTAAGAACTAAGACACCAAATTAGGAACTAGGATACGAGACATGGCAGATACGAAGTAACTTAAAGATGCGGATGAATGAAATAATGAAGGCTACACAGAGACTAAAGCAGAATGATCAAAATCAGATTAATTAATGAAACTGGCGGAGAACATAAATTGACACCTAACAAACAGACAGAACCCAAGCATGACAGTACAGAATTAACACATGAGGGACAGGAACAGAACTAAACAAGTACTAAGGCAGACACCGAGATAACAGGACAGATCAGAACCACAACACAGAACAAGCAGAAGACCACAGACAGACAGGACCTGGTCTGAAACCCAGACCAAACCAAAATCAAAACACAGAGAAGGCATGGCCAAAGTAATATAACCCAGACAAGCTCAGGAAAGGATCGTGACAGACCGAGGTCCCTCAACCCTCAGCTGTGCCAGACTCAGGGGGTCCTGGCAGTTAAAAACTCCATCCAGTGGTCAAACATGGCTCTCCAATGTATGTCCAGTGGATGTCATCTCCCTGCGTCTGGAACTTCCTCTCCAGCAGGTGGGGGATGTAGAGCATGTTCCTCTCCAAATGTTCCTTCAGGATGTGGAGATTGCCCTGTTCCTCTTGGAGAAGAGCTGAAGATAAGCTGACTACCAGGATCCAAATGTCCAGGGAACTGGCGTTTGGTGGATCTCAGTGCCCCCTGCACATTTATAGTCGTCTCTTTTGATTGATTGATACCAAAGCAAAGAATTCTCTTTTCCACAACCATATCTTGCGTTGCCATAGTCTTTTCCATGAGAGCCTGTGATTGGTGGAAATGGCTCCCTGGAAAGCTCTCAATTTGCAGGTCTTTATTGAAGTAGACAGGGAGACTGGACAGATTAGAGTCCCCTATGATCAGCCATTTCCTTTCAACATCCAAACAACAATCCGTCAACTTCCTCTGGGTGTTGGGGTGCGCCTTGTATCTCTTGGCTGTGTAAAATGGTCAAAAGAGTCAACAAACACCTCTCCATCCGTGTGTGACTCCTCTTGATGGACCTGGATTGTAACTTTCCTCGAAGTCTGCGGGGTTGAGGTTCCGGCTTCCTCTCTCTCTTCCTCTGCTTGGAGCTCATCGAAGAGAGCCTCTGATTCTGAGAGTGTGGGAGTGTGAGTTGGGGCTTCCAAGAACCCCACCGTGTCTAGCTGTTCAGGCTCTGGGTCCTGAAGAATACTGTCTTCAGTTATGGGGTTGGGGTTAACCCATTTTTGTGTTTGTACTCCATATCGTGTTCATTTCCCAGTTGCTGTCACATCACTAGCTTGCTACTCTTCTGTGTGGATTTTTTTTACACAGCAGTGCGCAAGTCAATTAATATTACACAGAATTCAATGCGGGCCACAGAATGCACATCTTTAACATAAAATCACCCATGACCAACTCTGTAGAGGCTTGATTGTTGAGCAGCTGATAGATCGTCCCCCCTAAAAGTTTATTGTACTAGGCTGTGATGTGCTTGTTGGATGTAGCAGAGGTTGTTGCGGATGTAACTGATGTATGCGTGGGAGGACCATCGTCCGAGGATCTTTATAGTGTGGTCCAGAATGCCTTGGCTGGAAGCAGCTCCAATGCGGAAAGAGTGACCGGAGTATAGCTCCTGAGAAATGCTAGATTTAAAAAGGACTAGACGGAGATGGTAATGGAACCAGAATCGTGTGGCGACTGCGCCTGATTCCGTGTTGAATAGTGGGTCTTGCAGAGAGGCATGGAAGTGTAGTCTGCGGTTGATGTAGTTTAGGATCGGTTGGAAGGGGCTTAGGTAAGAGTTTAAACAGAAAAGAAATGTGGGATGAGACAGGGCGAACAGGTCTGTTTTGCTCTTTTTGAGATTGAATCTGAGTGAATCTGTTGAGTGGATGGAAATGTTGAAGGAGGGCGAAATGGGGGGTTGACAGCCAGCGTGAAAGGGCTGGTGGTCACGGGCAAGGCGGGTGGTATGTGGAAGCCTGAGTTAGCTGTGGAGACAGAAAAAAACATTGCAGTGTGAGGGAAGGGATTGGGGAAGGGAGGGGTCGGATGACAGGGAAAGAAAAGGAGGAAACTGGGTTGGTCCATGTGGCGCAGCGCCTTGGCTAGCTGTAGCGACAGCAACACCAGTGGCAGTAGCTGAATGAGAGAGTGAATGAGCAGCCTGTTAAGGAAGAATGGCCATGTTGGTAGCAGCAGAAGGAAGTAAAGAGGAAAGGATGTCAGGATGAGGGGATGTGCGCGCGAGGGTGAGGAGTGCAGCCTGCTGAGACGTGGACAAGAGGAAAAGTGGAAACAAATTAGAGATATCAGACAACAGGGGAGCGGGCACAGGGGGTAATACGACCTGGCCCTAGATGGAGAGTAGTAAACCAAGCTGGGCTGAGTGACATGGGTGAAGGACTGCGGTCGCGATTACCGGGCAACTCACCGTCGAGGAGTGGATGAGACGTCAGAAGGAAGATTCGCGAACTACGGACCGAAAGAGGAACAGCTCGTCATCGGAGGGGCTGAGGATGAGTTCATAAGCAACAAACGTTGGTCAATGTGAAGTCGAAGCACTAACGTCGCGTGAGAACGTTAGAGAACTGAGACTGTGAGAGGAGCGTTTGGACGATCTTATGTATGTGATCTTGATTGGATTCGCAGGTGTGTGTAATGAGACACAGGTGATTAATCAGTGAGGGGGAAGAATATGGGATTAATATCCTGCCATGACAAAACTGAAAATAAAGTTCTGAAAGGTTGAAACTAAGTGTTTGAAAACTCAAAATCTTCCAAAAAAAAGTATTGCAAGGTCAAAAACTAAGATTTGCAAGTTTGCAGTGTTAAAAAAAATCTAAAATCTCTGCAAACATTATGTTGTTTTAGAGTTTTTCTTCTTCATAAGTGCAACACTCTTTTTTACTATGTTGTGCAATCATTTTTTCAGAGTTTCAAATTTGTCACTGTTCTCCCAGTGAATTAGTTTGTTTTCCAGGTTTGAAACCTTGTAAATGGTGATCTGAAAACTGGTGTGCGAATGTGTGACAAAGTTTTGAAACTCTGAAAACTGAGATTCGAAAGGGCGAAACTTTATTACATTACATTTGCACTCCTATTGCAGACTATTTTTTCAGAGCTGAGTTTACAACACCCACTTTGCGGACATACGCCCACACAGTTGCGAGCTTGCAACTCACTTGATTTGTGGCAGCGTTGTCACGCAGCTCTGCTCTGAAACTCTGAAACTCAGACTGAGCGAAAATGAAGCTTCGCAACCTCACAAGTATGGGTCTGAAAATAAAAGGAGTAAAAAAGCCTGGAGGCAGGGCATTCTGCTCTTGGCCAATGCTTTGCTGTCTGCTGAAGTACAGTCCAATCACAAGTTGTATTTACTGGAAAGCTGGGATTGACAGACTGCTCCGCCAATGACGAAAGCGCAGAGGATACGCAAACAGGATGCATGGCTCTCTGGGCCACAAGGCGGTTTGGCGGTCCTGTCTAGAGCTGCAAGAACCACGTCCATGGCTGGGAGAGAGGTGAAAAACTTTGTTAACAGTACCATGTTGTAACCATTAACTTTAGCTAACTAAAAAGCTAGCTAATACCAGTGAATTTATTAGCATGCTTGTGATCATCTCTGTAGTCACTAGCTAACTGAGGCTGTGTTCGAAACTAAAGTACAGTTATGGTGAATTTTCCTGAGCAAATTCATCACTCCTCCTGACCATGCCTAAAGTTAACCCTCAACATGCCATAGTGAAATGTTCATTTTCATACATTGGGTTTCGTGGGGTGATGAGCCTACATTTGCTGCTGATGTATGCATTTAAATTTAAAATTATCATGTTGAAAGTGCTGCTCACAGCTCTCAGAATTTCTAAGTTTGATGTCAATCACAAGATAAAAATTTAGGTAGAAGCTTGAAGGTTTGAGCTGTTTGGAAACTGCATACAAAATTATAGGTTATGCTATGCATTTCATGTATAGATCTTTTGGCATTGTTCTGTATTTGCAACAAACTCTTTGTGTTGTTTCTGTGACTTTCCTGGAGTGCTAATTTCTAATTAATTTCCCTTTTATTGTCAGGATGTCCTTCGGGAGTTACTTGAGTGGCTGTGGTCTAGAGCGCAGCAAGCACTTTCAAGACAACCTGTTGATTTGGACTTCCTCGAGTTTGTCTGCAACAATGAATTAATTTTAATTCAGTAGTTTTGCTGATCAGATACACATAGGCACTGACATTTTGCAGCAGTTAAACCATTTGTTGGAGCTGGTCCAAGCTGCAGTTGACAACAATCCAGCTGTGTCACATTTAGACACAGCTGTGGGGTTAAGAGGAGGACCCAGGCTGATTATACAGAGAGATCAGTTGCATTACTTACTAGAAGCACAATTCTCAGTACCCTGTATAGCTCAGTTGTTAGGGGTATCAAAACGCACTATATTCTGGAGGATGGAGGAATATGGACTAAGTGTGACAGGATGCAACAGCACCATGACTGACTCAGCCCAATGCAGGGTACAGAAATGTTAAGGGACAGCTCATGGCAATGGGTAGCCGTGTGCAGTGGGAGAGGACAAAGGCATCGATGCATCGTTTGGATGCCGCTGGAGTCCTGTCCCGACTTGTGCGAAGATCATAGTCAGTTCGAGGTCCCCTTGCACTGGTACATGTTGACACCAACCATAAACTTATCTGGTATGTTTTAGGTCTGTTTTATGTATTTTAAGCTAACTTTATCCTTGCTAAGGTGTTATGTAATTCAGTGGTTTTCAACTCTGTTCCTTGGGGGCCCTCTGCCCTCCAGGACCGAAGTTGAGGCTAATTCCCTGGGTGTGATGCGAGTCCGCAATAGTGTATTTGTAGTGTACTTCCCATCCAGTCCAAAACTTGAGTAGGTTCATCCGAGATATTGCTGGTGCTAGAAAAAGAAAAGCTTTTTTCACAATAACTCAAATGTAATTATTCAACTCATAAAATAAATGACAGGAAATTGTATTAATTGGGGAAATTATCAATATTTGGACGTATTAGGGATAGGTTGCTATGCAACACAAGGTTCAGGCTAAGGACAATGTCTCTTTAAGGAAGAAGCGTAATGTGACTAACTTTGACTTTAAGCTGTGGGTTAAGGTAAAAAAAAAAAAAAACACATGGTGAACACAACTTTGCACTTACATTACGAGTGTCTTATGCTGTGACATTGTTCATTGACATCTGTATAATGACAAGTATATGGATATGAAATACCCGTTTCAATGAAATGCCGAAGGTACATTCCAATCTTGGCTCTTGTCTCAATTTCAATTTTATTTATATAGCGCCAAATCACAACAACAGTTATCTCACAGCGCTTTTCATAAAAGAGCAGGTCTAGACCGTACTCTGTGATGATATTTACAGAAGCCCAACAGTTCCCACCAAGAGCAAGCACTAGGAGACAGAGGCAAGGAAAAACTTCCTTTTAAGAGGCAGAAACCTCGAGCAGAACCATGGCTCAGGGTGGGCGGCCATCTGCCTCGACCGGTTGGGGGTGAAGGAGAGAGAGAGAGAGAGCGAGAGAGAGACGATAAGAGAGGGAGAGGGCAAGAGAGGAACAGAGAGAAAAAGAGAGGGATGGAAGGAGTGAGAGAGGGGAGGGAGGCAGCCTACACAATATCCACACACAGAGGTACAGACAGTAAAGGTGATGTTGCTATAGACTGAATGAAAAATGGAACAGATATTTATAGTAGTGTTAATGATAACAATCGTAATGTTAATTATTATAATAACAATAATAATAATAGGACTAGTAACAATAGTCGTTGTAGCAGAGGGTGTCAAGCAGGAACACGGGGGCAGCAGGTGACCCGCAGCCACAGATCCAGACTCCTACCAGAAAGGGGAGAAGTTGTGTTAGTAACATGCAATAATGGGATGAGGTTGCATACAGAGGGAGAGAAAGTAGAGGAGAGAGGAGCTCAGTGCATCATGGGAAATCCCCCGGCAGTCTAGGCCTATAGCAGCATAACTAAGGGATGGTTCAGGACTACCTGAGCCAGCCCTAACTATAAGCTTTATCAAAGAGGAAAGTCTTAAGCCTACTCTTAAATGTGGAGATGGTGTCTGCCTCCTGAATCCAAACTGGAACCTGGTTCCACAGGAGAGGAGCTTGGTAGCTGAACGCTCTGGCTCCTAGTCTACTTTTGGAGACTCTAGGAACCACAAGTAACC
>NC_060160.1:28403081-28414631 GCF_021292245.1 Micropterus dolomieu | reverse complement strand
GGTATCAAATGCAGCACTAAGATCTAATAAAACCAGTACAGAGACAAGTCCTTTGTCTGATGCAATAAGGAGGTCATCAGTAATTTTCACCAGTGCTGTCTCTGTGCTATGATGAGCTCTAAATCCTGACTGAAAATCCTCAAATAAACTATTGCTCTGTAGAAAGTCACACAGCTGTTTAGCAACTTCTTTCTCCAGAACCTTAGAGAGAAATGGAAGGTTAGATATAGGTCTATAGTTGGCTAAAACATCCGGATCAAGTTTGGGCTTTTTCAGAAGAGGTTTAATTACAGCTACTTTAAAGTACTGTGGTACATAGCCTGTTGATAAAGATAGATTGATCAGAAGTGCTGACTAAGGGTAAAACATCTTTAAGCAGCCTAGCCGGGATGGGGTCTAAGAGGCAGGTTGATGGTTTAGATGAAGAAATTATTGAAGCTAGTTGGTAAAGATTAAGGGAAGCAAAGCAGTCTAAACATATATCTGGTTTTACAGCTGTTTCTAAGGTTCCTGAGTTTAGAGATAAGTTGGTGCCAGTTGAGGGCAGGTCTTGGTGAATTTTGTCTCTAATATTTGTCTAAATTTTATCATTAAAGAAGCTCATGAAGTCGTAACTACTGAGAGCTATGGGAATACTTGGCTCAATAGAGCTGTGACTCTCTGTCAGCCTGGCTACAGTGCTGAAAAGAAACCTGGGGTTGTTCCTATTTTCCTCTATTAATGACGAGTAGTACGCTGCTCTGGCATTACGGAGGGCCTTCCTATAAGTTTTAAGACTATCTTGCCAAATTAAACGACAATTTTTTCAGTTTGGTGGAACACCAATTCCTCTCAAGTTTCCGCGATATTTGCTTCAATTTGCGAGTTTCAGTATTATACCATGGAGCTAACCGTCTTTGTTTTATTATTTTCTTTTTTAGAGGGGCTACAGAGTCGAGTGTCATTCGCAGCGAGCCTGCAGCACTATCAACAAGATGATCGATTTGGGAGGGACTGAAATTAGCATAGGAGTCCTCCGTTACTTTGTGACTTGATAATGAATTTAGAGCTAATGGAATCGCTCAAGTGGAAATTCCTCGTTGTCGTCCTCAACAGCCTCACTTTTCTGGCCAGATGATGTGATCAATCATGACCTTGTTGACGCACAAATTTCACATTAATTTCTTTAAATTAAAAGTGAAAACAATATACAGTATCACAAGTTATTACACCCTTGACCAATATCATAAATGAGATAACAAATCAACTGCAGACCCCCATAGGAGTATTACCTGGGGACTGCTGATAACTTCTTTTTCACATGGGAAGACAGCTTCAGCCACATCTCTTCTTTCTGACAGTATTGACCACACTCTTGTTTCTTTTAAGCTCTTTCTCATCTGTTTGATCTGAGAAGCGGTTCTTCTCAGAATCTGCAATAATCGTCACACACAGACACAAACAAAAATCTTAAGTAAAAAGATAGTGATTGATTAATTTTTTAATATCTGAGCTCCTTTGGATGATTGTCTAAAGATTTAGACAACTTTGACATGATCCAACAATTACAAGAATGCAGCTGTGAAATGTAAATGAAATATAAAAAATTAATATGCTACGTTGTGTGAACAGTGTGAAACAGGAGGGACAATATGCCATGACAACAGCAATAATGTAGATTTAATTGTGTCCACTGTTTTGTTGAATCACACAAGATGAAAATGAAAATGAGTTCAGGCAGTATTTATAATGTAGGACGTGGAGTATACTATGTACAGAGCACGCTGACTTGCATAAGTGACAGAAATATGTCAAATAGTTCGCTGTCAAGACGTGATTGGGTGTATTTTCCGACAGGAAAAATACTAAATATAATAGGAATAATACTAAATTATTGTTATATAGGAATAATACTAAATACTAAAGATTTAGACAACACAGGTGATAGGAATGACCTAATGACCTATGTTTGCTCTTTAATCTGGGTCTCAGTAAGGTATACAAATATTGCTTTGATTTATAACTACTGATTAGAACTCACTTTCACTTCTGGGAGTATAACACATGAGAAGAAAATAGGGAGTGAGAGAATGAGTAAAATTAATAATAATAAGATAATTTTTACAGTGTGCTGACAGAAGGTCATGGGATCATTGTAAATCATCAATCAATCATGTAAAAAAAAATTCACCCTCAAAGCAACACGAATGTTGACACAAATGTCCTGAATTTGATATAAGTAACTCTGGACTGCAAAATGACCGACCGACTGTTCGACAAGGTGATGTGTAGTACAAGGTATTTATTTGTCACTTTACGACAGGTTGTAAAGTGAAATTGAGTTTGTAACTCCTTTCTGCTACGTAGCAGACAATATACAGTAATATGAAAGCAATTATGAAAATGGTAAACAGAAATAATTTATAATCAATGGAGCAATGCTGAGGATTAAAAGTCTGAGTCAGCTTGGGGGAAAAAGCTGCTCTGCAGTCTGGAGGTGCGGCAGCTGAAACTTCTAGATCTCTTTCCAGAAGGCAGCAGGATGAACAGGCTGATATATCACCCCATATACAGTATAAGGTATAGTGTCCCGCTTACCAGTGGAAAAAAAACTACTGACTTATGAAAAACAGCTGAGTCATGTATCATAAGCAAAACAAAAGATGGTTTCAGGTTCAGCATGATGATATAAAAGTATTAGGTTATGTGAACAAATGTAATTACAATCTGTTCAGATTAGTCAGTCGTGGCAATTCCCACATGTCGGCTAGGCTATTGACAGCCGCTTTCCGGTCCTCAGATTGCTCCCTGGTGCCATCCAGCTGAGGGAAAGAAATAAGTCCCCCATATTAGTCTCTTATTACCACACACACCAAAAAAAGCTTCACAACAAAACACTTTCTACCAACTGGATTGTGTGATCGATATCAGGGCAATCCTCCAATAGCAATGTTGCTGTCTCCAATTGGCCCCCTAAGAGCACATGGACTACAGCAGGACTGATCCCTGCCAATCTTGGGCCACCATGTATATATCTACCTGCCATCAGAAAAAGGTCAGAATCAATGAGTGGCTGGGAGGCACATGGGATGAGGTGATGCTTCTGTCAAACAGCCTAGTCACATCAGCATTGCCTGTAAATAAAGATGAAACAAGAGTTAGCATAAGGCACAGTACACCTGTACTGCAAGTTCAGGTCATGCAAAATTTCCCAATGTTGAAAGATATAAACACAAAACTAAACTAAAACATACCAAAATTGATGTGGAATCCAGACTGCAAGGTCTGCATAGCAAAGCTGATGAAGTACCGACTTACACCATCACCGATGGCAGCATCACCTAAACTGAAAAGGTAATTGTTAAATCACTACAAAAGGGTATGGGATTGACTGTCAAGGACCTGGAACTACTCAGAATGTAGGGTGCAAGTAAGAGACGTTCATGTCAACCTAGCATTGGCTTGGGTTTACTTTGTTCATAGCAAACACTGGCCCACATCTTTTATAAGGCTGTGTTACAAAAACTCATGCATAGAAAGGAGCAATCTCTTTTTGAACTTGATACACCTGCAGGAAGCATCAACTATTGATGTCTGAGTCTGTTGAGATACATGTGAAGTGAGGGGGATTGACAAGAACACACTTCATCTAGAATTTTTGCACAATATAATTTGCAATTTAATGTAGTCTGCTTAATGATGAAAGGAATTAATAACAAACTGAACAGAGAACTGAGTAACTGTGAGTGTGGCCAACTCAAGAATGTAATTTCACTTATATTTTGCATGCATGTTGTTACAGGCTTATACCTGCATCCCAAATTATTGTTATATGTGTTTATAAACCCGACAGGAACGACAGTTTTGCCAACCTGAGCTAAACGCACATATTGCTAAATGAAGGTTACATTGTTATTATATTACAAACAGTGCTTGCAGAAGCACAAGCACTAACCCTTATCAAGTAATCAATCTCAATAGTGAAATTGTGACTGAAAAAACTCTTTTCAAGTTATACCATGTATATTATAGTGTTAAAATCTTATTTAAAAAATGAAAGAAACATTCTTACCTTCCAGCACACAGTGAAGTGGGGAGGCCCATTTAGTTCTCTGAGTCTTGTAGAATTGTAGCGATTACTGCCTTTTCTCTCTCTTCAACATCAGAATGTAGGTCCATTGAGAATTGAAGAGGTATATCCAGCTGTTGCTCCCTCAAGATAACTCTTCTGAACAGTGTTGCTGCACTTGAAGCATTCATGATTTGCTTCCATTCTATGAAATATAAAATAAATACACAAACAAAAAAACTAAACTGATTACTATGTATTTGAGTGTATTAAGCATGATTACAAGCAGTTAACATCAAACAGCAGCTGAAGATGCAGGTCCTGTAAGAGGAACAGGTCAGCTTAACATGACAATGACAACAACATTTAACAACTGACTTGTGGCAGCAAAAACAGCAATATACTTCAATAACAGAAAACTAAATATATCCTTGTGTTTGTGAGGTCTGTGAAAAGCTTAGGCTCTTGACTGACACCTGGGACAGCGGGATCAGCAAGAATAGTTGATGGTCCAGCCATGTCATTGACTACACCAGTGGGACCGGTGCTTTGTTCTGTAGAGCTGAACCGTGAGGCCAGAGATCTGTTGTGCTTGAAGTCCCCTCTGGCATCATCTTCAAGTAATGGCATCAAGGTGTCTGAAATCTAAACATGTTTAGATATACCATGAGAACCTCAATTGTAATTACAACTGTAAAAACATCACGTTAGTGAAATGTAAGGCATGATGAATGCAAATTGATTAATACCCATCTCCATATAAGCTGCTATGGTATGCAATGTCCTCTCTGGGAAATTGGTTTTCACATATTGGGCATACTTCCTAAATACAGAAACAGAGAAATGTACAGTTTTTTATTATTAATTTTGAGTATAATTATGTTGTAAATAATCTAAATACATAAAAAAAATATTGTAATTACATCTCGAAAGACATTGAGAAGTTGCGTATATTGAAAAAATGTAATACTCAACTGTAGTATTGACTTCTTTCTCTTCAGTACTGACAATTTCAGGCTCATCACTGCTCTGTGAATTGGGAAACAAAATTATTTTAGGTAGAATGTTTGGGTTTGTAACTGACTGAAAAATTATTCTGAAGTGGAATTTGAAAGGTAATGAAACACACTTCATTCTTTAACATACTGATTAATGTAAGTGTTACTTACAGTTTCGCCATTAGAAGATCTGATGTGCAGAGCCAGGAACTGTAAAGGACTTTGGCATTTTGG
Organism: Micropterus dolomieu; assembly: GCF_021292245.1. Lineage (NCBI taxonomy): Eukaryota > Metazoa > Chordata > Actinopteri > Centrarchiformes > Centrarchidae > Micropterus > Micropterus dolomieu. The sequence goes on along the minus strand of NC_060160.1, from coordinate 28,409,351 downwards.
AAAATTCTGGAGCATTGTGGGGGAGGGGGCTTGCATCTAGCTCCTCTTGTAGTGGGACAATGTACAGAATTAGTTTGCCATTATTTGTGACCGTTTTAAGGAGTCGTCCAGTGTAGCCCTCAGACTCTGTAGCGACAACACTCAATTTTCTCTGTCCTTGACCACCTAAATACAAAAAGTAAATACATGATAACTTACTTTACTGTTTTTACAACTATGAGATGCCAAATAACATTGCTTTACTATTAAAGTATTTACTATACAAGACAAATACTATTAAAACCAGTATTGAACACAAACCACCATAACTGTTTAAACTTGCAGATGAAACACTGGGGAGACTATATACAGACTGAATTAATGTGTAAATGCTTCATGTCCAAAACTGGTTGCTCTAAAGCATGACTTCAAATTCATTCAGTGGGTTAAAAGCTCCAGCAGGTTTCCTTATCCTACACTCACTATACCTGACCTGTTGATTTATAACATAGCCAGCCTCCGGACAACTGCTTCAACTTGGGGTACTGCTCTTCAAGTTGACAGACAATCTAAACAAAGGTTTCACATGAAAAGCAGTGATGCTTAGTGTTAGAGTAAATTATATTAAATATGCAACTGCACTTAAACTATTGTATGAATCACTCAAAAGGTTTGTATTTATATTGAAATACAGTGCCCTTACTTTATCAAAGCAAGAATTATTTATTTTATTATTCCGCCTAAATTTCGTTACCCAACTACTTTTACACTGTTTAAGCTAACTACACCATGAAGATTTCATTCAACCATTTCTGAATTAAGTTGCCTGTATTATGAAGTAATGTGTCGTTTGTCCCTACAATTATTCATTTAGCTGACGCTTTTACACAAAGCGACTTACAATTGCTATACATGTCAGAGGTCGTGGGAAAATCATGTAAAACAAATATTAACCACAGCAGAATTTTAACATAAGTGTAGGGGGTATTTAAAAAGGTTACAATGAAGCAATAACCATTTAACTCAAATAGTGATTGTCCAAAATTAAAATTAAAATGTTTTACAATAGCAAATTGATGTTAGAATAGAACAGTTAAACACCCAACAAAAACGCCTCACATCTAGATTACCTCCTCATGGCAAGAGTTATCAGCCACTGTCATGGTTCTTTTCCCGAAGCGTGCCTCGAGGAGTTTGATTTCTTCAGATGTCTTTGGATCAGTCGGACTAGACAGCACCAAAAACTGAAGCCTGACATAGTTTATGGCTATCACTGGAGATATTTTGGATAGAGCAGCAGGGCGTTTCTTGGAGTGAATCATTTCACGTCGAAAATAACCTGGAAATGACCTGAAACAAAAGGAAAAACACTGAAACACAAGTTGTACACTGCATTTAGAAAATCAATGTATACTTCAAATATCATTACCCACTTAAGTGAAAGTTTGAGTCGAAGTATTTAAAGATTTTTCAGTAACAACAGCATTTCATGTAGTGTTTTATCTTATCATGTTTATATTCTTCTTTGTGCATGTCAGTGAAAAAACACAAAAGTGAAGAGAGAATTACACTATTGCAGCACAATCATGATGGATTTTAGAAAACCCAGTCTGTACAGACATTGATGCTAGTGGGCAATAAACATAACCATATGTGCCATGGGACAAAAAAATATATTTAAAAAAAAAAACAATCAAAAGTTATTTTGTGACAGCAATTAAAAGATTGTTGTTAAATGAAACCAGCATGTGTCTGTACCAGTTATCTAGTTTTCTCTCTTTGTATTTTTTTTTTTACATGTTCTGTGTTCTGGTATATGAAACAAGTGTATTGTAACGTTAAACAGTGCAAGACCAAAGTCAGCATAGTAATCAGTCACAAAAAGAGTAATATGTACAATGAAGAATTGCAATAGTGTGGCGGCACCTACCTCTGCATTTCATTTTGAATCGTCAGCAGCTGACTTGTTGAAACTGATGTACTTGGGGTGTTGTATCCATCTGACTGCAACCTTCGAGGTGGTTGCCCTCTTCCTCCTTGACCACTGCCTTCGGGTTGTTGCTGTCTTCTCGAAATCAATGACATTAGCAACTGTGCACCGCAGCTATTGCAGTATATTCCTCCTGCAAGAATGAGAAATTTTAGAACACTGGATCTGGATAACGGAAGACGGAATATTATAAATCATAACAATGATATGCATCTACGCTGCCTTGCTATGGCCAATACATTGCCTTTACTCCACTATCCCACCCAACTTATGTTGGCTCTGTTCGGAATCACTTACTAACCACTATAGGACTAGTGAACAATTTAGATGTAGTGTCCAAACACCGAGGCACCTCTCAGGGAGAAGTGATGATGACCAAGGGAGACAGCAACATTAACAAAAAGCATGGCGGACATTTGGTGGACAGAAAATATGTTGTTGTGATTAGTCAGTGAAATATAAATGCAATGAGAAATTATATTAGCAATCACCTACTTGTTGCTCTGCTGTATGTGAAGTTGAAGTATTGTGCATGATTTTTTTTAACTCTTTCACTAACGGCTATATTGAATGACGTAGGAATATTCGTGGGAATTGTCTCTTGTCTTGTTGCTTTGACAATGTAGTTGTAAATATAATGTCAATAAAACAAATTGAATTGAAAATGGAATTGAATAGGCCTATTAATGTTACCTCACGAAAATATTCTCTTTGAACATGCTTGAGTTGGCCATGTGGTTAGTCATGAACAACAGTCACAGCAACTTCAACTGGCCATCATCTGGCTGATGGTGTAATTAAGTGGAAAACAGAGCAGGTATACCAGGCTCTGTGGAGCGGACGCATTATATTGATGTCATGTATAACATTAGATTACTACATGTAATGCGACCGTTACTTACCAAATAAGTTTTCACGGTTAGCAAAAGCTAACTTGGAATTACATCGTCAGCAAATGTAGGCTATCATTTCACCCCACGAAACCCAATGTATGAAAATGAACATTTCACTATGGCATGCTGAGGGTTAACTTTAGGCATGGTCAGGAGGAGTGATGAATTTGCTCGGGAAAATTCACCATAACTTTACTTCGAACACAGCCTCAGTTAGCTAGTGACTACAGAGATGATCACAAGCATGCTAATAAATTCACTGGTATTAGCTAGCTTTTTAGTTAGCTAAAGTTAATGGTTACAACATGCTACTGTTAACAAAGTTTTTCACCTCTCTCCCGGCCATAGACGTGGTTCTTGCAGCTCTAGACGGGACCGCCAAACCGCCTTGTGGCCCAGAGAGCCATGCATCCTGTTTGCGTATCCTGTGCGCTTTCGTCATTGGCGGAGCAGTCTGTCAATTCCAGCTTTCCAGTAAATACGACTTGTGATTGGACTGTACTTCAGCAGACAGCAAAGCATTGGCCAAGAGCAGAATGCCCTGCCTCCAGACTTTTTTACTCCTTTTATTTTCAGACCCATACTTGTGAGGTTGCGAAGCTTCATTTTCGCTCAGTCTGAGTTTTAGAGTTTCAGAGCAGAGCTGCGTGACAACGCTGCCACAAATCACGTGAGTTGCAAGCTCGTAACTGTGTGGGCGTATCTCCGCAAAGTGGGTGTTGTAAACTCAGCTCTGAAAAAATAGTCTGCAATAGGAGTGCAAATGTAATGTAATAAAGTTTTCAAAGTTTCAAAACTTTTTTTCACACATTCGCACACCAGTTCCCCTTCGAGGGAACTCGAACTGCGTCGGTTACGACACTATGGGAACGCCTCTAGGCGAAGCAGGTCTGAACGTGAATGAAATCACTCCAATCCTATTGGCTTGTTGCTAGAACGGTAAGGTGTGACGGAATAACCGGAGGAGTATAAAGCACACCTGTACACACTCATCATTAGCTTTTTTAGCAGGCACTCTGTATGTTGTTTGAAGAAAGCTCCAGTCCTACAAGCAGTGTGTCATACCTGAAGAAGAAGTCTACCAGCATGTCCGGCAATCAGATGTACAGAAGGTGTGTTTTTTTTCTTGCCCTCGGTACATCATGGATGGAGATTCTCATGAGATAGATGTGTCTCATGTTTGGGGATGGAGCACGCCTGGGCAGCTCTCGAGGGGGCTGCCTGCGCCCGTTGCGAAGCCCTTTCCGTGCGGGTACTGAGGTACAGCATGGCTCTCTTTTTTTTTTGGCTTCTCCCGCTCGCAGTTTGGATCCGGAGACGCTGCAGCAATCCGACTCCGAGGAGGCGGACGTGCTCAGCGTAGTGGACGATGACTCGGGGCGGCGTCATCTGGCGGCGCCCGACTATGACGTGCTGCTGGAGGTGGTGACTAGAGCCGTGGCTAAGCTCAACATCAACTGGCCACAGGAGGAGCAGACACCACAGGCTAGTGGTAAGCATGATGAAAGGTTTCTTAAGCACCACGCACCACCTCCACGCCGGTCTCTGCCATTCTTTCCTGATTTACATGATGAACTGAGTAATCATGGGGCAGACCCTTCTCTACATGGCTTTCCACACCCCGATCACTGAACTGCAGTAATGTGATGGGGGTTAGGGACCGTGGTTATGGGAGGATGCCTCGGGTGGAGGATGCGCTTGCGAGCTATCTCTCCCCTCGACTTGCGTCCTCCCTGGAGGAGCCGGCGTTACCCTCCAGCCATGTCGCACCACATCTACGCTCGTGGGGAAGGCGTACATGGCAGCGGGCCAGGCAGGTGCGAGCTTGTACACCATGGCGGTGCTTCAAGCCTACCAAGCCAACCTGCTACAGGAGATGGTTCAGAGGGGGGGTCCCTCTGAGGAAGATCTTCGCAGAACCACGGAGCGTTAGACGCAGGGCGAAGCGTTCCGCCAGTACCTCCCTCGCCAGTCTGGACCCAAGGCAGCTGAGGCTGCCAGGCGTAGGTCCCTTCCCTCTACAAGCTCCTACGGAGAGGAGTGTCGCTTCTCGGGGGCCCCCCCGAGGAGCTATGGCAGCGAGATGGCGCTCTCACCCTCAGCCTTCTGAGAGACGCGATCTGAGGACCGTCATCCAGTCCCAACAGAGCTCAGGGAAGACCGAGGTAGGGGAGTCTTTCTCCCCTCCCGCACCCCCCACCCCCCACCCCCCCGGAGGCCGATCGAGGTCCCCTCCGCCGTGGCAACGGGTGATGTAATCCCGCCGTTTACACGTTCAGGAAGCACCTGCCACCATCGAGTCCACGCCGTACTGCCTGCCCCGAGGGTCTGCAGTCAGGCGGCGTTCAGACTCACTCACCGTGGATCTTCGGCGGCTCTCCCCTGCCGTTATGGGGCTTCAGGGGTCCACCAGAAGATCGCACGAGACACCAACCACCAGCGCCGAGGGGTTGGTTTCGTTGGCAGACTTTACAGAGGCTTGGCGGAGCCTGACTAACATTTCTCCGTGGGTCCTGCGCAGTGCCATACATGGGTTTCGACTACAGTTCAAAACCCGCCCTCCAAAATTCAACGGGGTGGTTTGGACTGTGGTCCGCCCGGAGCAAGGTCCGGTGTTGGGACAGGAAGTTCGTACTCTGCTGAGGAAAGGGGCCGTGGAACGTGTCTCCCCCCCAGACAGAGACGCCGGCTTCTCCAGCCGGTACTTCATAGTCCCCAAGAAGGACGGAGGGCTGCGCCCTATTTTGGATCTGCGGGTTCTAACCGGTCTCTGAGGAGATTCAGGTTCAAGATGCTCATCATCCCCGCCATCGTGACACACATCCAATCTGAGGATTGGTTTGTCACGATAGATCTAAAGGACGCCTATTTCCACGTCTCCATCCGTCCTTCTCACAGGAAGTTCCTGAGGTTCGCCTTCGGGGGTGTGGCTTACCAGTATCGGGTTCTTCCATTCGGCCTGGCACTTCCCCTCGCACTGCACTGGCCCCGCTGAGGCTCCAGGGCATCCGGATTTCAACTACATCGACGACTGGCTCATCCTAGCCCAGTCTCGAGAGTTGGCGGTTCGGCATCGAGATGTCGTTCTGGCTCATCTGCGGCGTTTAGGGCTGAGGCTCAACGCAAAGAAGAGTGTGCTGGCGCCCACCCAACGGACTACGTTCCTAGGGGTAGTATGGGATTCGACAACGATGCGGGCACAATTGTCTCCGGCACGTGTCGACACCATATTGGCTGCCGTGAAAGGGGTGAAGTTAGGCCACGCCATCACTATAAAACACTTTCAACGAGTGTTGGGTCTCCTGGCGGCTGCGTCCAGCGTAATACCATCTGGACTGCTGCACATGAGACCCCTGCAGTGGTGGCTAAGGAACAAGGGTTTTTCCCCGAGGGGAAATCCTCTCCGTC